>NW_020955368.1:1013436-1021094 GCF_003031625.1 Empidonax traillii | reverse complement strand
GGTAACTGTGCAGCTTTGTTGTATATTCATGTTGTGTTCCTGACGTGTATCACGTTATTAATGTGTGGTTTGTGTACTAAAAATTACTGTGTAAGGGTTATGTGGCCATTTCTGGTTCAAGCAGGTATCAACAGGAAGTTAACAGGATGTGCAGTTTTCAAAAATTACATTTAAAAGGCTCCCATCTAATTTTGGTGGCTGGATGTTACTGAAAGAATATCTGTACCAGAAGCGTTTCTAAGCATGTCTGTCTTGGTAGAGGTTAGGAGTGGGTGTTTTTACAACAGAGCGTAGTTTTCATGGGTGTTGTACTCATGGAAAACTTTTCTGGTGAGTACTTTTCACATCTCAGTGCCTCTCTGCTATGGTGAGAGCACTGCAGGGTCAGTCCTTTGGCATCATCAGCTGTTGGGAGAGACCGTGATGAGAACAGGAAAGAGCCAAATGTAGTGGCTCTTGTTCTGTCTTCTTTACCTATTCAAACAGTTTTTATGCCTGAGGAACTTAAATACCAGATTGCAATAGGGCTGGGCTGTCATCCTGACTTGGTTAGGGGTGGACATGGAGTTTATGGGTTGAGGTTGGACTCTGAGGGCAGGAGCCTCCTTAGCTTTACTCCTTCAGCCCAGACCTGAGCCTGGTCCCAGTGTGGGGGGTAATGAGCTGCTTCTGTCGACTTGTGAAAATCTCTCTTCCCAGCAGCTGCTTTTCTTCACCAGATACCTTGTACAGCTGGGATTCTAATAATTTTCTATTCACTTAAAATGCAGATACCAGTCTTTCAGGGCTTGCTTTCTGACCCAGTCTGGGACTTTAGATGCAGGGATTGCTTGTGGAGGTTAACTGGGGAACTTCTGTCATTTGCATTAATATTGGACTAACTTGGATTATCAAGGAAATATTGCAATCTTTTAAAATTCCCATTGTGACAAAAATATGTTGGTATTTGCATATAAGAAAGATCTAGCCTGCTTCACTTTGCAATGTTTAAAACTTCTTATTTTAAAAGAGGAAAAAAAACCATGTACTTTTGGTTTTGCTTTTCCTTATCTCTTCAGGAAGTCCTTTTTTTTTTTTTTTTTTTTTTTTTTTTTTTTTTTTTTTTTTTTTTTTTTTTTTTTTTTTTTTTTTTTTTTTTTTTTTTTTTTTTACCGCCCACGCGTAACTACTTTTGTATAAATGTAATGGTTTAATATTATTCCCAGTTTAATATTATTCCACTGAGTACTGTTGTGTATTTATCCCATCTACACTGTTAAAAAGATGGTCTCTAATTATCTTAAGGATTACTTTTCATTTCAAGACTCTGTAAAGAGGATGTAAATGAATTCTGCAATTCGGACTGATTTTCCTGACCCCAGATACTTAATGTGGATGTCTTTGTCACTCCACAATCTTCCAAGTGTGATGCTGGTTTAGGGAGAGACCTTTTGTTCATGTTTTATAAGAGTATTCAATAGTGGATTAAGTATGTGTTTGACTAAGCTATATAGGACTGCTTTGTAAAACTTTTAAATTAAGTCTTAGCAGACCTACATAGATGAGTAATTAGCCCATAAACTTGGACAGTAAGTGCCTGTATTTACTCCTCAGTAAATGCACTATTTTGCTGTTGTGGGCTTTTCTCAGTTAAATTTTAGTCTCAGCAGAATCATCATTATATATGTAAATTGAACTCTCAAATCCTCACTGAGTTGCTTATGATATTCCTTAAGCTATACTCTTGCAAGCCTGGACAAGATATTTCTCACTCTGTCTAGAGCTCACTAAGGTGTGGAATCCAATCAAAACATGGATAAGATAGCACAGACACTTCTTTATAGTGCAGTAAGGATGCATTTTTAAAAAACAAATATACTATTCCCATAGTGGTTTTATCCATCTTTCATTGTTCAGCCTCCTGAACCTCCATGGAATTTTTTCCTTAGGTCTTCTGTGTTTGGGTTGACTGCTGAGAGTAAACTTGTGCCTGTTTTATTAGCTTCAGTCCTTGAAATCTTTTTCTGCCATCAGAATAAACAGACTAGCTATAACCTATTTTTTAATTACATTTGCATGGCTTGACTAACAGGTGTTCTCTGTTTCCTTGCAGGCATTCGACCTCCGATCATGAACGGGCCCATGCACCCGCGCCCCTTGGTAGCGTTGCTGGATGGCAGGGATTGTACAGTAGAAATGCCTATTCTGAAGGATGTAGCCACAGTGGCGTTTTGTGATGCTCAGTCTACACAAGAAATTCACGAAAAGGTAATATTCCAGAGGCATAATTGAGGTGTTTGGGAAAAATGCAAATACTTCAACCGTTCGGATCAGCTCTGACATCGTGCTCAGCTGTTGCATTTTAGTTACTGGCTGATCACCTCAGTGAGTGACTTGTTGCTCATTTCCAATAGGTCATGAAATATGATGATGAAACAAAGATTCAAATGTCTGTATGCTGAAGTATTGCCTTTGTGTAGTGTAGCTTTGGCTGGATGTTGTCCATATGATTACCTGCTGAATTAGTTTCGTGGAGAGAGTTACTTCTGGGAAAAATATTATTGCATGGCATTTTGAAATGCTCCTTGGAAACTGTTACTCAGTCTGTTACTCAGCCTTTGTCTGGAAAGACAAATCCCAGTATTGGGATTGTCTGTGTGTGGAACTTTGTAGTTTCTTTGTTTAACCAAGAAATGGTGCAGGTTGGGTTAAGCAGCCTTGTGCACTGAGAATGGTCACTGCAGAAGGGTTTCAAAACAAATGCTAACTCAAAATTTTTGTGGAAAATGCAGTGAAATGAAAACCTAACTTGAGAACATGTGCAAGGAAGTGAAAACTTCTGAGTCTTCATTCATAATTGGAACTGCAGAGATTTTGTTGGGGGCTTTTCATGACATAAAGCTTAGTTTATAGGGTTAAACACTTTTTCAGTTTTTTAATTTAGAGAAATATTCAACCCAAGATTTTTTTTCTCAATTCCCTTTTATTATATATCAAGAGTTAAAATGTGCTAGAATGCCTTATTTCTGTGTTTCTTTCCAGTCATGTTGAAAAGTAGCTTTCATTTTACTGTTTTCCTGTCTCGCACCATTGTCAGAACCTTAATACATGAAACAGCTGGATTCCATGTACAAGGACGAAATGACACTTGGAGAATAAGTAATATAAATGTTGTTCCACTTTTATTAGTAGCTAACAGCAGTGCACATGTTCATGTGAATGCTGTAACATTGGCAACTGCACCACCTGTATAGTTTTATGCTTTGCTTACTGAAATCAACATCATTCACTTCTGGTGCATCAGAAATGGGGAATTCCTGTGTGCCATAAATGCCAGGCATAGAAACACGGGATATCTTCTGTTATCAGTGTAGTAAATGAACTGTTCAGATCCTGAAAGTCAGTGTGTGTCTCTCAATTTGTAGGTTCGGAAGAGCATTTAAATACCTGATCAGTGACACAGGTAATCTGTTGCTGATCTTCACGATCTTGCGTCCTTTGCTTTCCATTGTACAAAAATAATTCATTCTCAGTGAGCTCAGTAATACATCAGGAATATTTTCTGTAGCTATCAGTACATTGCCATAACAAGATTTTAATTTTTCTAGAGGATGAGACAGTCCTAAAACATTTGGGATTTTCAAAGTGCCATCGTTCTGCCAGGTAGTAAATTTCTGCAACAAAAATCACAAACATTAATTCATTATCATAGTGTTGTAGTACTGTAACATAGACTTAGAGATCAGTTTTATGAAGTGTTGAGCACTGTTCACTTCTGTTTGCAAAGTGTTCACTGTTCATCTGTCGTAAAAAATGGCTATTTTTCAACTATCATTAGAGTTATATTAGAGAAATATCTGTATTTTAGTACTGTTTATATAATACCTTATTTGGGAACAGTGCTTTACTAAATATAAAATTGTTTTCACACAGAAAGTTTTAAAATGAAAAGTTGCATATTTAAAGCAGCATCTAAAATGTTCATCTATTTATGAGTGCACGTTCCTGGCCATACTAAATTATGCTGTCCTGTTAATTAAAATACAGATTTTGATAATGGATGTTAATTTGCAAAAGGCTGTTACCCATTATGAGAGACGAGACGACTGAAAATCAGGAGAAGGTTTAGTGTTGACAAGAGCTTGCTGAAAGCAGAAGGTGAAATTTGTTTTTTCTTTTGTATTTCATGTCTTTAAGAAGAGCTACTGAATTCATAGGGTAGCAGATACAGATACGCTTAGCCTGAAGTCGCAGGAGGCAGGCCAGAGACTGGGAAGTTTAGGGTGGGGTTTGGAAAAGGTGATTGGCATTGTTGGATGCTCATGGATAGGTGACTGTAGATGAATGTAATGGTGGGGGGGAAGATATGAACTGAGAATCACTTGGGGAGGAAGGGAGTGAAAGACTGCAAAAGGATGGCTTGAAGAGTGAGGACTGGTATAAACTCAGCTTGTGCATCTGTGGAACCTTGATCCCCAGGGTGTGAGGAGTTGGCATTTGAGGAATGAACTTTTTAGAACTTGGAGAAGGTATTTCTGCTGGTCATGAGAAGGTTTCAGTGACAGGACTGGTTTAAAATACTGTCTTCTCGATATTTTAAGGAATTAGTGAAAAGAGGATTTGTAGCAGTTTGTGAGACAGCAAAGTACAAGTTAGATACTTCTTTCATAGAGGAGCAAGGAGGCTGGGAGATTTTCACACATACAGAGAGAAGGAAGAGAAATGAGGATTTGAATGCCATTTGTATGCAGAGACAAAAGCAGGATGTTACCAAATACTGTCAAACCTTACTGTGGGTGCTGAGTAAAGAAAGTTTTTCTCGAAACTGGGTAATGCCCGAGTTGCAATTCTGTAGCAACTCCCTTGTCAAGAGTTCATTTTTCAGTCACTTTTTATGGCTGAGGAGATTAAAGTGTGGAAAATAAGTAACTAGTTTAAAGTCACAGGTAAATAATAAAATGTGTTAGAACTCTGCTTCATCTCAGGTCAAAGCATTCATTCCCTGTTCCACTGCATTGAAAGGCAACTTGGATGGTGAAGATATTGAAAATCAGGCTGCCAGTGCTTAAGTGAATACTGACATTTACTAGGAGTGATCCAAGGTTTTGAAATAACTCTGTGCTTAGAGGACACTGACTACACTTCAAAAATTAATAATGTATAAGGTTTTACTGATTTTTGGTTGGTTTGTTGTTTTCCCATTCTCCCTAGAAAAGGCAGTTTGTTTTCAAGCCAGTCTGAAAGGCTGCAATAGATGTGTTTATCCCTTAACCCCTAAGTTCTGTTTTTTTGTAGATATTGCATAGGACTGTATGAAGTTGAGCATTACGTTTGCAAAACTGTGTCATGGGATAACTGAGAACTGGGTTCATTGCATCCTATCAGGATACTTCTGTCCTTTAGGGTAAAAATTATTTTAAGATTTCAGTGTTTAAATTTCTTTCTTATTAGAGATTACATTACTGTTGATAAAAGTTACTCACTGTGCTTAAACTGCTTCTTACTTTACAATTAATGATGTGTAAATAAGTTCTCTCAGTAACCATCTAGCCCTGTGTCCAAGCGTACGTGATGTTTTGGTTTGTTCTGCCAAAAACACAATTGCTCATCCAAAAAAAATATTTTAAAATACTTAGCTTGCTTCCATCCTCATTCCAGGACAACTTTCTTTATTCTCTATCTCATGCTCTGTTTTCTGTCCTGCTGTTTTCTCCCAGTTCCTTTTCCTTTCAGTGCCATTCACACAGTTTGCTGCTTTTCTTGGCTCCTTGGCATCCTACCCAGCACTCTTGATTTCTACAGTATTGCTGCTCCTTTCCACTTCTGTACCTTCGAAGGCATGACAGGCTCAAGCACACCCTTGAGATCTCTGTGTTGCTGAAGTTTTTTTGAGTTCAAGTTCTTTGGTCTTTGGGCTTCCTGACCTTTGCTGTGTGTTCTGTAACATGGAAGTGCTGTGTGGGTCCAGAGGGCTGAATGTAAACAAACTGTGCAAGAGCTGGTAATGGACATCTCGGCCAAGCAGAGGGGAAATAGTGATTCTTGCAAACCCAGATGAAAAGACAGGAAGAACAACTGATTAGGAATGATCTGTAAAGCAAAATATATAGCCTGGAAAGCAGTCAAGAGTTCGTTTGAAGCTGAGTACGTTTTCTCGGTCTTTTTTTCTGTAATTATGTGATTTCCTACATCACGTAGGAGAAAAAAAATGTGTGTGTTCAACTGGATTTACAGCTTCAAGCTGATACCCAGTTCACCAGAAGAGAATATTCTCTTCACTGAAGAGAATAGTCTTCTTGGGTGGAAGTGGGAAAAGAGTCTCTGTGGTAAACCTGTGCCTCCGCCTTAGCAGTGATTGAGGTAGAATGTGTCAGATCCCTTGACTCCTGTTTTATGAACACAAAATAAAATTGTCTTCAAAGTGATACTGCATTTCCATATTTTTAGATTTAAGTTCAAAAAAATTTGAAAGCTCAACTTCCTGTTCACCAGTGAAGGACTTGAAATTTTTCAGTCACACTTTCACATAGGAATTAAATGTAGAAACAATTCCACTGATAACAGTTTTATCTAGGACCATTTCAAAGAAGAGCTGAAAAGCAACAAATGTTTTGAAAATGGTACAAACAAGCTGAGAATGGTCCTGTTGTTCAGCTCTTTGATTTGTCCCTGTTACAGCAATGGTTAAGTAAGATAATTTTTTCAGCTTCCAATTCTTTGTTTAGAAGTAAAGCTGCAATCTTGTGTTTACACCATCGGTGCTGTTTATATTCATGCTGCAGTTGAAGCATTTTAGTTTTCCATCAAATTTAGATTCTCAAAGAACACAGTGAAAGGAAGCAGCCTTGTTCTAAGGGTAATGTATACTTGGGAGTAACTTGTCACCTCGGAGCTGATCCAAAGCCCTGTAAATTTACTGAATGAGCCTTGGATGAGATTCCTTCTGAAAGACTTTGAAAACTTGAACAAAAGGAAACCCTAAGTTACACCTCATTATACATAGTAATTACCCCACAGCAATCACAGTAAGGATATGTTCAAGTCCAGGATTGGCATTCAGTGGCCCTTCTGCCACTGTCTCTTGGAATTTGCAGTGCTGCAGGTCAAGAGCAGCATCACAGGAAGGGGCAGTGTCTCCTCTGAACTAACACCCTGTAAAAAGCAGAGTGGAGGTGCTGCTGTTCCCAACAGGCAGCACACATCAACCTTTCAGGCAGATTCGAGTAATACAGTCAGTTATCAACTAACATTTACTTTAATTTCCCATACCAGGTTTTTCTAAGGGTCATTAGGGCTTGAATGTTGCTGGTGCTTATTAAGAGGTTTTTTGACAGAGGTTTGTGTGGGATGATGTGTTGTCAGCGATGACTTACACCACATAGTGATCCCTGGGTATAGATGTTCAACCTATCGTACTGTCTGATAGGCTTTAACTGAACTGGAACACAATTCACCCTTATTAATACACAAGTTAACATACACAATTCCTGTTAAAGATTTTTCATTAAAGCCTTTTATTTAGTAAAAATGTTTCCAGAGTCTGTATTCTCAAATTGACTTCTGTCATTAAACTGCATGTGATGGTCTGTAAATCCTGGCTTTGAAAGACTGACTTCAGTATAGTATTTAAAAGGAAGCTTGCTGTAGGCTCTGCAGGTTATTTTGTAGTTGTATGTGTA
>NW_020955368.1:1011721-1013099 GCF_003031625.1 Empidonax traillii | reverse complement strand
TGTTAAAGATTTTTCATTAAAGCCTTTTATTTAGTAAAAATGTTTCCAGAGTCTGTATTCTCAAATTGACTTCTGTCATTAAACTGCATGTGATGGTCTGTAAATCCTGGCTTTGAAAGACTGACTTCAGTATAGTATTTAAAAGGAAGCTTGCTGTAGGCTCTGCAGGTTATTTTGTAGTTGTATGTGTATTTGTATATATATATATTCTTAATAGTTTATTTTTAGAAGGCTAGAAATACGCTATCATATATACATGTCATGTGTATAAATATATATGTAGTTTATGCAGTGTATGGATATATAGGTTTTTAGGGAGTCTGTTTTCAGGAGCCTGCAAGTAAATTTTCTTTATGTTTGTGTAAAATCTTTATCCTATTATTTATGTACAGTATAAACTTAAGTATTAGTATTTAGGGTCCTCACTAGACAGTATCCTGGGTGAATAAAGTGCACATAGAATCACAGAATCAGCCAGGCTGGAAAGGGCCTCTGAGATCATCAAGTCCAACCCTTGATCCACTACCACCGCAGTTACCAGACCATGGCACTGAGTGCCACACCCAGTCTCTTCTTAAATACCTCCAGGGACGAAGAATCCACCACCTCCCTGGGCAGCCCATTCCAATGCCTGATTACCCTCTCTGTACAGAATTTCTTCCTAATATCCAACCTTAACCTCCCCTGGCAGAGCTTAAGACCATTCCCTCTTGTCTTACTGATAGTTGCCTGGGAGAAGAGACCAACCCCCATCTGGCTACAACGTCCTCTCAGGTAGTTGTGGAGAGTGATGAGGTCACCCCTGAGCCTCCTCTTCTCCAGGTTAAACAACCCCAACTCCCTCAGCCTCTCCTCACAGGACTTGTGCTCCAGTCCCTTCACCAGCCTCGTTGCTCTTCTCTGGACCCGCTCCAGCACCTCAATATCCTTCCTGAACTGAGGGGCCCAGAGCTGAACACAATACTCAAGGTGTGGCCTCACCAACGCAGAGTAGAGGGGAAGGATCACTTCCCTGCTCCTGCTGGCCACACTGTTCTTGATCCAGGCCAGGATGCCATTGGCCTTCTTGGCCACCTGGGCACACTGCTGGCTCATGTTCAGCCTCCTGTCGATCAGCACCCCCAGGTCCCTTTCTGCCTGGCTGCTCTCCAGCCACTCTGTGCCCAGCCTGTAGCGCTGCAGGGGATTCTTGTGGCCAAAGTGCAGGACCCGGCACTTGGCCTTGTTGAACTTCATCCCATTGGAGTCAGCCCATCTCTCCAGTCTATCCAGATCCCTCTGCAGAGCCCTCCTGCCTTCCGGCAGGTTGACACTCCCTCCCAACTTGGTGTCATCTGCAAATTTGCTGATGATGGACTCAATCCCCTCATCTAAATCA
>NW_020955368.1:976244-1011367 GCF_003031625.1 Empidonax traillii | reverse complement strand
GCACTTGGCCTTGTTGAACTTCATCCCATTGGAGTCAGCCCATCTCTCCAGTCTATCCAGATCCCTCTGCAGAGCCCTCCTGCCTTCCGGCAGGTTGACACTCCCTCCCAACTTGGTGTCATCTGCAAATTTGCTGATGATGGACTCAATCCCCTCATCTAAATCATCGATAAAGATGTTAAACAGGACTGGTCCCAGCACTGATCCCTGGGGGACACCACTGGTGACCGGCTGCCAGCTGGATGCAGCTCCGTTCACCAGCACTCTCTGGGCCCGGCCCTCGAGCCAGTTCCTGACCCAGCACAGAGTGCCCCTGTCCAAGCCATGGGCTGCAGCTTTTCCAGGAGTATATTATGGGAGACAGTGTCAAAGGCTTTGCTGAAGTCCAGATAGACACATCTACGGCCTTTCCCTCATCCACCAGGTGGGTCACTGGATCGTAAAGGGAGATCAGGTTGGTCAGACAGGACCTACCCTTCCTAAACATGAAATGGGGGGTTGCTGACAGCACCATGGATCACAGGAACCTAACAGGGAGCTGAGAGTCTCCTAAAGAGAAGCAGGAACTTGTGTAAAGCAGCACAGTCCAGCAGAGTTCTGCAGAGCTACTAAATACCACTTGAGCATACTGACTTTACTTTTTGCTTTTAGTGGTGTTAGGTTCACGTGGACCCTTGGCAATGTTGTAAGTGAGGCTTTGAGAGCAGCTACAAATCTGTGCAGCCTTCCCTGCGTGACAGACTACTGGTTACAAATTCAATGTGCAGCTGCTTTTTGCATGTTAAGTAAGGCAAGGCCTACTCAGTTTTGGTAAAGTACGTTTTTTTCCACCCAAATGTGCAAAATATCTCAAGTCTATTGGTGATACTGGAACTTTTTTTTTTTTTTTTTTTTTTTTAGAGATGACACATCAAACTCCATGAAATGCAATACCCTGTAGTTTCTAGAACCAGATGAAATATAGCACTTTATAGTGATTTTTCTAGAAGCTGGTTTTTACAGTTATGATACCTTGTCATAGTCAATATGTAATTTATAGATATTTTCTGTCTCTGTGTTGAAATACTTAGGCATTTTATGTACTGTTAGTTTCTGTGTTCTAGATTTGATCCACAAGCTTCTGAGATCAGTCTCTTGTAGTCAAATCCAGAAATGTTTAAGATACTCAAAGAAGAGGAGGCCTCGCTGTTGCATTCTTAGCATGTTACAATATGTTACTTTTTTTTGTGAAAGTAAAACAAGATGCTAAGAGTTCTTCCCCAAATAATGAGGCATGTATTGTGGTGACTATGTGATGTTTGGCGTGATGGCTAGAACGGCCTGGTGCTGAAAGAAGGAGAAAAAAAATAGATGCGAAGATGTTTAAAAAGGATTCCAACCTTTGGTGTAGTCAGTACTCAGGATTTGTTAAATTCTTGGAAATGGAAATGTCTCCTACTGCAGTGTCATCTGTTCCCTAAGAGCCTTGGGGACCTGGCATGTTGTGAAAGCAGAGTAGTCATTTTGGGGTTGAAAAACAACAGAAATACCTGTCCAAGCCATTGAGATTGGAAAGGCTGTCGCCTCATGGAAGAGGGTGTGGAAGGGGCTTGCAACAAGCCGCAGCTTTACCTGGAAGGAGGTCTGAAGGCACAGAAATGGGGCAGATCAGCTACGTAATCGTTTAGTTACAGAAAGTAACTCATGTCCTGTGTTTAAGCTTTTGTCTCTGATCTTGTCATCCCGAAGAGCACAGTTGCAGTGTGATAAAAGCAGGAGTGGCTGCTGGAGGAGCACAGCTGACTCTGCTTGTTCTCTTGCTTGTTGTGTTTCCTCGTCAGAGTCTTGTCTGACTGCCACAGACTTGGGCTCATCTGGAATTTTCGCCTGGATTGTTGTCTCACTCAAAGTGACACAGGTTGATGTCTCTGTAATAAAATTGTACTAGAACTTGGTAAAAGTTGTTTCCATCAAGTTTGTTACGGAAAATGAATGAAAAACCCCACGTATGCTCCCTGTTTCTCTCATCCATCTACCACTGGGAGTACTTCTGTTATATTATCAGTAAATTGCCCCTATGCAGTTATTTTTTCTAAAGATTATTTAATTTTCTGGAACTGTTGACATGTATGCTGGATTTAAGTTTTGTGTGTTATATTCAGATTTAGGTCAGATTTTGTTTTTGTATATTGCTGAGCTTGCCAGAATTACTTGTGTGCATTTAATGTATGTAATGACTGAGAATATAATTTATGCAAATAGTTCCAAAATACAGAAACTTTCACTATTGTTTTAATCTCTTAAGTGGCATTATTAACATTCACCAATCTGATTGTTTCTAACGTCAAATTTTCTGGTATTATTTTCTGCCTTTTCAGCATTTTTTTGCCACTTGCAAAAAGCAGTAACATAATTAAATTATCAAATTAATGTGATGCAATACACGCTTGCAGAGTATTATATTTGCTGCAGTGGATTTCCTTGCTAACTAGTCCATAATCCTAGGAGAGGCTCAGTCACCAAAAAGAAATTCTAAAGGATTTGTCATTTGCATCTGTTTGTTCCATATCCCATATGATGGGTAAATAACTGCCTGTGGAAATGGAAAGTGTCAGCATTAAACCATAGCTAAGAAATATTTTTCTTTTTATTGAACACATTCCCAAGCTTTCCAGTACTTTTCTGTCTCCTCCCAGTGCCAAGCCATAACCTACATGGTCCCAAAAATGTGGTATAATGGGTCCAGACCGGTGCTCTTGGAGTCCAAATGACGGTCTTGACTGGCTGAGTTAATAAAATATGCATGATTATGAAGTGAAAAGCTGCTTCCCCAATGAAACACTCTGATTTTAAATGTCTGAGCTGTTTCAGCTGTCTTTTACTCCGTGATTAATGCAGATCCTAAAGCAGTGGCAGCTCTGTACCCACAAAACACACACACCATTGGCCTTTTCCACTCTGGGAGAGGAGGGTGTGGCTGTCACAGGAGCCTTAGGAGTGTCTTTGTAACTTCTAAGCTTCTTCAGTTTTTGTTCATCTTACAACTACACAGAGGATGTTGCAGCACAGCCATTCAGAGCAGCCTTGGAGGGGCAGGGGAAAATATATGTGACACAACACAGAACAGAGGACATGGCTATTTGGAGACAACCAGGATATCATGAAGAACTCAAGGACCTTGAGGCTTGAAGTAACAGGTGCTGCAACTGAGCTTGAAGAAATTTCCCTGTCACTGAAACTGGGAGATTTTTGAACAACTGTTTTTTAGGCTCTGATTGGACCAAAAATAACCTAAGGGCATTTTAGGTGGGAATTCAGGTTATAAGGGGGACTGTTTCTTGTGCAGGCTGCCTCAGAAGTGACTTTTGGTTTGGTCCATGCCAACTGTAGTGTCACTGGAGAAGCAAAACCAATAAACTGTTTTAGGTTTTTATTAACCCTGTGTAACAGCTGAAGGTAGCACGTCCTGATGAGTGCAGTCTTTCTGATTGGGGACTGATAGATGTTATCTGCAAAGGACTTAGCTGTACCATTAAAATCAAGGAGTTCTCTCTGTGTATAATCATTTCATAAGATCAGAGCCTACAGCTGATCTTTGAATTATGTTGTAGCTGCATTCTTTAAGGATGTGTAATTTGTAATTTTTTTTGCAGTTCTTACTCTAACTAGTAAATGCAAATTCTACTCAAAGGATTCTGGCCTTTATCTGACTTAAAACTGAGGTTCCCAGTCCAGAAACACATGTTGAAATAGCATAAATAATTTTATGAACTACTCAGTAAGAAGGGCTTTTCTTTCATTTTTATGGAGTTTGGTATTTCTTTAAATTTTTTTTTTATTTGTAGATTTTAATTTCAGACATTACTGCTGCAGATCTGGAGTTCCAACATTTGTAATCCTCTGAGTGCAAGACTGTGTTTTGCTGCAATAGTATTTTTAAAAGTACGTGTGTTGATGTTGATTATTGTTGCTGATCTTGCAGTACACTAGGCAATGCTCATATGAGCGGAAATAATTCAGATGATAGAATCTGTACGTGTACCAGACCTAAAAGTCTATTGAATAAGAAATTTAGAGCCTCTGCAGAACTTTCATGTGAAGTGTGTCATAGGAATCTCTTGAAGTTATTACAGCTGGCTTAGCTACTGAAATGATTTGTGCCTGTTTTGTGTCTTGTAGAACGATTAGGATATTAGCTCACGCACTAAAGGTAGAAGCACAGAGAAGTGTTTTGAAGAAGTGAAATCCTCCAGTTTGCATATAAAGAGGAAAACATTCTCTGCTTTCTGAAAAATTGTATCAGCTGCGTGGGATGCAGCATCACTGTTTGGTAGCAGAATTTGAAACTGCTGGGCAGGTGTGGCTCCCATCCCCTTCTCCACACCCCTTCCCCTTAGGTGCTCTTGAGTAGGTTGGATGCACTCTAACCTAACTTAACGTGACAGGGTCTGAATATCCTTTATTTTTCCTTTTTTTGGTGGTCTCTCAGAAGTTTTTTTGTTGTTGTTGTTTTTTTTTTTTTTTTTAATGCAACATTTTTGCTTTATTGCAATTTCTTTTTTCTCAGAGGTTTTTTTTTTTTTTTTTTTCTGGGCAATGTCAGCTTTGGTATCTCAGTTAATACCAATTCATATGACATCCACTTTTCCTTCAGTGAGAGCTTAGTTGCAGTATCAGTAAACCGAGAGGCAAACACTTTTGTTCTTATGTACGAATTGACAGATTTCAGTCTCTGTGGAGGAAGGGGTTTGTAACGATCACTGAATGTTTTCTATTCAGGTATCAAGTGGTTTAATAGCTCAGTGAATACCTGTAACCTCTGTGTGTGTGTGGTGAAGAGATACTGCTCTGTAACTCCATTCAGAGCTGAATGTCAGCTGCCTGGGCATAAAACACTCACTGTTTGCAGGGAGTGTTCACTCCCGTGTTGGGCTTCATCTGAGTGTGCAGATGCAGCCAGTGGCACTTGTATTTAGAGCTTGGTATTGCAGAGCATCACCTGCAGAATGAGAAGAGTTTTCCCTCTTTATAAGGACAAACTGCAGGTCACTTAGTTCTTCCAAAGCTGATCTCATCGTGCTAGAATGGAGGCATCAGATGAAAAAGACTTACCAAGAGTCTGAAATATATTTGGAGAAATAACCTGTCTCACACAAAACAAAATTGGATTTAATGCTTTTACAATTTTTATACCTGAAACTATGTATATGTGATTAATCTATGAAAGAAAAAAAATAAAATAAGTGTTTTTTCTTCCGTTTTATTTATAGGTACTAAATGAAGCAGTGGGTGCACTGATGTATCACACTATCACTTTAACTCGAGAAGACCTGGAGAAATTTAAAGCACTTCGAATAATTGTCCGAATTGGCAGTGGTTTTGATAATATTGACATCAAATCTGCTGGAGATTTAGGTATGACTGTTACACACTTTATTTCGCGTCTTACACTTAACCTCCAGAAACCTGATAGCATCTAAATCTTTGCATTAATGTTTTCTGTGTGTTTTATGCCAGCATCATATGTAAGCTGTATAATTTTCTCATCAGACTGTTTAAAACTCATTATGGCAATACTAGCATTAGTTAATTAAGTGATAATATTAACAGCTTTGTGACAGGTTGACAATCTGCCTCCTCTATATAGACCCAAGGAGTAAGGCCATAATTTTTCATCTCTTTCTTTTTTTACCCAATTGTATATTTTAACTACTACTGCTGTAATCCAGTTACAAAATATAATTCCATCACCATGGCATACTACTCCTGTTTGAATAAAAAACGAGATCATTATCAACTGTCTGAGACTTATTTATGATGCATGAGATTTAGTACTAAACCACTCCATAAAATAGAAATACCGATTTTATAGGAGAATCAGTTGTTGCTGCTTCAGAATAAATTCAGCTACTGCAGCTATGGAGAGATGGTGCTTAATGTTTCACTGTAACAAAAGCAACAGTCTGATTTGTACTTTCCTTACTTTAGGTTAAATTGTCTCTTACCTGTAGTCTACAGGTAAACAAAAAAGATTGTCTTCAGGTTTTTGCCAAGATTGAGGTGACCAAGCATGTTTCCCGTTATACCCTGGGAAGATCTTAGAAACATTTGTGTCAGTGCTTAATCCTAGCAATAACCCCACTGGTGTAGTGAGGAGCTGTAGTGTGGTCTGTTTATCAGCTGATAATAGTAGTAAAACACTCACCTGTTTCGGTGGCAGTGTGGTTTGCACAGCAGACACAACCCAGCCACTCCTTGTTGGGTGTAGAAAGAGCAGGTCAGGTCTCAGAGCGTGCAAGGCTGTGTTCTGCCTGTTGTAACTGGTGCCCCAGTCAGGAACATGCTGTGAGACCCAGAAAATGTGTATCTGTGTAGAGATTGGCCTCGGGTAAAATCCCAGATCAAAAGCCAAAACTTAAGTACAGATCAAAGGCTCCGACCAGTCAGGAGTGGAGAAAGTGGAGAACATCAGGAGTCTGATTTGTGGAGAAGATTCCTGATAAGACAAAGATTTTTGCAGGTTTGTTGTCTGTTTCTTTTCTGCAAGTCTCTTTGCTGGATTGTGACCCAATCTTATAACAGATGCAGCCACACAGTTCTTCAAAGCAGAGTACAGCAGATTAAGGAAATTCTCATTCAATGCTAAATTCAGTGCTAAATGGCCACATTCCCTATCATTCAGGTCCTGTGTTGTGATTAGGCTGATTTAGGATCCAACCTGTTTGGATATCCCTGTATTTACAAAATAGGGATACCAAAAGCCAGGAAATGCTGGAAGGATTACAGAGTAAAATCTCTGATTTTAATAGTTTTGGTGAAATGGCTGCAATGAAATACTAACCACTACTGGGACAAATTGCCTTCCATTTGTTGAACCAGTGCACATAATACACATCTCAAGGAGGTAATGGGAGAGTGAACTGCTATTTATAAAAAGCTTTGATTCACTTTTGAAATGTAGCTTAAGAGTTAGACCACAGATCTGACATAGTCCTGAACTTACTTCTTGAGTTATTTTTCATAGAGCTGGCACATGGGGTTGTTATCAGCTTTTCCTATTAAGCATTTTTTTTATATTAGCAGTTTTATCTTCTTAAAAAGCATGAAAACGTGTTTCTTGGATAAAATCTGCTTTTTCTCCACTTTATTAATTGTTGACTAGAAAATCTGTAGAAGTCGTGGGTGTAGCTAGATTCAAGTGAAGTGGGAGTGAAGGTAATGCCTGATGACTCCTGTGTTTCTCAGTATTGAACCTGTGTACAAAAGGACTGTGAACAGTGAGAAAAGGGGAAAGCACAGATAGATAGATATGAGATGAGAGGGTACTGTGTGAAATGTCTCTTCATCTCGTTGTCTCTCTCTTACTGCTTTTTGTGGTTCACTATGTCTCTGCCTTTCAAAAAGAACCTGGTTTAAAGTTGGAGAAAAATAGGGAAAAAGAAGTTCCTGCAGTTCAGGAGAGAAATTACCTGACTTTTGTTCCCTCAGTTTCCTAAGGAAACCTGTTAGAGAGAAAGGTATGTTATTTCTCTTCCCAAATACATAATATAACTCCTTAAGCTCTTTTTAAAGCATTATGTGATTGATGCCAGCTATTAGGAGACACGCTTATTAAATGTACTTTGCCTTCTAAAACCTGCAGTTTTGCTTCCAAGAAAAAGGCTTTTTGTATAAGCAAATGCAGCTGTTTATTATGATGTACTTAGAGGGATGTTATTTTTCAGTCTTATACCTTTCCCCCAGCTTTTTCTCCCATTTTTAAAAAGTGTGAGTTTCCTGCTACCGTTGATGATCGCAGGATGCCGGGATTAATATTCCAGCAAGTGATGCTGGTATATCTTTTTGTGAGTTTAAGGGCAGTGACTCAGCAGACATTATTATCTCCACAGAAGAGGAAAGAAAAATAGTTCTGCAGGTTCCTTGTGTTGATTTTTATCGATGTAGGGAAAGCTGTAGAATAAGTTCTGGGCAGCAGAGTGAAGGCATTTGAATGTAAAATGTAGATAAATATGGTATGAGTTTATTATGTCATTGTTGTTGCTGTTATTGAAGAGAATGTTTCTTCTTCCTTACTTCATAGGATATGCTGCCATTAGTTGAGGACTTACTGAATATTTAGTTATGTAAAAATCCAAACAGTGAAAACAGGGTGTTTTTAGGATACAAAACACTTTTTTTTTTTCCTCCACCGTGAAATTATACTGTGGCTGTTTGTTGTCTCAATCAGCAGAACTGAGAGACAAAGATTTTGTGGGAGCTGATGATTAGAGAGAGAACATGCAGTACACAGACTGAGGAGAGACAAGTCAAAAAGGCCACATTTTTTCAAGGAAACATTTTGCTTAACTGCTGTGTATTGAGTACTAGAAGGTAAAAAGGAGAATGGGGTAACTTGGATGCAATTGCCATCACTTGTTGCCCCATCTGTTTGTTGGGGTTTTTTTTGAAGTAAAAAAGGCTTATTGTGAGTCTTGAATCAATCTACCTTCCAGTTTTCTGTGGAAATCTGTAACATTCTTAGCTGCTTGATTTTAAACCTGTTTCAACTAGTAACTTTTCAGCTGTTAGCAACATGGACTTAATTTGGCATTACCAAAATGCCATGCAGAAGCAGATTTTGCATTTCCCTACTGACAATTAAGTGGGTTCTCTCTTTAATCTGAGGAACCAGGAAAGGACTGGGATTCTGTTTGTTTTAATTCTACAAGCCCATGTGCAAAACATAACAGATTGTCCTTCCCTGTGTCATGATTACCCATACATGAATTGGAATCACTCGTAGTCATCTTGAGAGGGCTTTCTAAGAGTTGTTGTCATTATAAATTATTTTATCCTTTTTGTAACTTGCATAGATGGCTTTTGGGAGCCTATCTGCTCAGCAGGAAAAAGACAAGTCACAATTAAACAATGATCATTAACCACACTGCTGAAAGCAAGGCAGGTTTCTCTTTGCTATTCAAAACACCAGGCTCAGTGGAAATGTAAAACGCTTACCAAGGCTCAGGTTTTGAACTGTCTTGATGTCTTCAGTGCTCTCCTTCTGTGGCTTCAGTGGTCTGTTTACTATTTGCCTTAGTTTGAAATAAATAACAGTAGTAGTTAAAAAATCAGAAAAATAAGTTAGCACATATTTATGAACTATTACCTCAGATATTCTGTCTGCCATTCTGTCTGGTCAGAAACTTAGTATTTGTGCAAGACATGTTGAAATATCTGTAGTTTTAAACGTCATACTCCTGAACTGCTGTGAAATGGGAAAAAAGTAAGCAATGTTTGGCAACTAGTGTGCTCTCCCCCCTGTCTGCAGGGATTGCAGTGTGTAACGTGCCAGCCGCCTCCGTAGAAGAAACGGCAGATTCTACTATGTGCCACATCCTGAACCTGTACAGGAGAACCACCTGGCTCCACCAGGCTCTGCGGGAAGGAACGAGAGTACAGAGTGTTGAACAGATTCGGGAAGTGGCCTCTGGAGCTGCCAGGATCAGAGGGGAGACCCTGGGCATTATTGGATTAGGTATGTTGTCTTGACAGGTGGTTTAATACAAAGATTTGAGCTATAAAAATCGGATCCTTTCATCCACTCTCTGTCACACATTGTGTATAATCCCTCTTCTTTCCTGGTGTTTATATATAATTTCAAATGTTTTCCCTTTAGACATAATCATTTTCCTCAGAAAACTGATTTTATTGCTGATATTCTCTCGGTTCTCTGAGTTTCTGTACGTATTTCTGTTGCCGTATTGCCTGGTGTCAGGCACACTGGTTGTAAGAGAAAGAGACATCATCACTTCCCTTTTCCAGGACAAAGATCCTGCTGCTTCAACTCAGTGTCACATGTATATATTTTATTCCTTCTCCATTGTCATATCTGGTTCTGTTTGGCCTTCTTTCCTTTTACTGTTTTTTACATAACTGAAAAATCTTCTCTGCGGTAACAGCCTGGAGAGCAGTTACTTCGTGCATTTGGTTGAGCTGCATCTGAAATTGTATTTCAGCTCTAATGAGAGGAAAAATATATGCAAGAAAGTTTGAAATGTTTCCAGGCCTAATAAAATCACCTACTTACCTCTCTGAGTGGCCCTAAATGTGTTTCAGCATCCAACAGATGGACAGGCTTGCTTGAGATGAATTAATTACTGTCTGTTACAGAAGTAGAGAAGAAAACTAAACAAGTCAGTTTTATATAAAAATTATTCAGTCATGTGCTAGTCTTACACAGATCTGATAGACTGTGGATGCAATCGCTGTGCTGTTCATCCACAGGAATTAATGATATGATTTTGACAACAAAACATCATACTTAAATGACTGTTCCAGTTACACATTGCTGTCAAATAACTCAGGCCACGAACTCTTACTTTCGGAAGCTGAAAATAGCCTGGCACTACCTAGTACTCATTTAAATGAGTATGCAATACACCAAAAACATCTTCACAATCAAAGAATTGCCTTTAAAATACGACTTTCAAGAAGTTAGTCATGAAGCTGCTTTCTCAGATCTATACTGATATAATTATGCATCTCGTTTAAACACGCGAGGATTATTGCACTCACAGTCACAGCATCTGTACATAAGTAATAGACAGTTGCCTGCAGTGTTTCCAAAATGGAAATGCACACCTAGTTTTTGAAACTTAAGCTTTTGGCTCACATGCTGTGTATCTCGCATACATATATGCTGAAAATATCTGTCCTGTTGTCATTGGATTTTTTTTTCACTGAAGAAATTCGGACTTGAGATTAGAAAAAGTCTTTCATCATTGACTTCCCTAAGGGAATGTTGTGTGTTGGTTTTGCTGTGAATGATTGAAAAGTACAGAGAAACAAATGGTTAATCACCTTGCCAATATGTGCATAAAGCTTTTTAGAATGCTAGGTTTTGGTTTTAAAAAGCAAACCTCTCATGTGCGTGGTATATTAAAAAAAAAACAGCAAAATTTGATTTTAAAGGCACACATCTGTTGCAGTTATTAACCATTCACTGTCTCTAGTCTTTTGTTGTTCCTATATCTTTTCCTACAATAGAATATTCACAATTTCAAGGAAAATTTAACTGTAAAGTCACTTTTGGAAACTTCCACTCTTCCTTCTTGTGCGTGGATGTGACTAGGCACAACACTTTGATCCTGACCTGTTCTAACAAACTCCTGTATAGCTCTGTGTTAATGTAGACTGTGTAAAATGTAGACTGTGCTACTGGTGGCTGTACTAGAGTTTCTCTGTGAGCAGTTCAGACACTTAAACTGTGAGGTACTCCCTTTTCTAGTACAGATCCCTTTAAGAGGCTACTTGTCTCTAGTTTCAGACTGAAACATGTATTTACAAGCAAAAACTCCAAAAGACTGTTGTCCTTAGGTTGTGTTGCCTTACTAGTGGCCTCTCCCTGTGTCTGGAGTTTCGCCTCAGTTTATTATTTTATTAACATGTCAGTGTCAGAAGCGATGATCCATTCAGATGCTGTGAAATGAATGTATTACACACAAAATAAACAGTTCACATCATCTGTTACCAAGTCCTTTTCTGTAGTTCTGTGTAGTGTCACAGTTTCTGTCCTTTCTTGTTAACGTGTGTCTGAGATCATCTCCTCTCAACCACAGCTGTGTTTCTCTATTCTTGTCTAAAACTTGTGGTCTCTTCAGCAGTGGGTTGTTTAAATTTATCACTTTGCTGCTGGAATAGCTAACTCCAGGCCTTCTTTGCATCTGTTCCTGGGCTTTTCTCAAGAGAAACACCCTAGCTCTTGCCTATCTCTGTGACTATGTCATTCCCTCCAAAGTTTGAGCTTCTCACTTATCCACTTGGTCTAGCCAAGTTTCATGACTCACTTGCCTTCTTTCCATCACCCACTCTCTTTTCTTTGCCTTCTCTCATGCATATTCCTGCTTTGACACTTGGTCTATCCCGCTTAATCCTATTACTCTGTGCTCTTCCTTTAAAGTTAACCCCATCTCTCATCCTCTTCTTGTGTTGAGCTTGAAGATGAGCAGAGACTCAACACCAGAATGCCTCCTTCATGTGTCTGTTGGATCCCATGCATCATTGTTGTGGGGTTTGGTTAGACCCTGAGCTCCTTAGGGCACAACCTCTCTTTCTTTCTTTCTGTATTTGTGAAGTGTGGGATTCTTTGGGCATTACATATATAATAATATCACATCATTAAACAGCTGTCTCTGTCACTTTTAATCTTCATTACTCTCCAATGTCCTATATTTCAAGTGATGCATCAAAAGTGTTGTTAGTAAGCCCTGCATTAAAGAAAAAAAAAGCTACCTTTCCACCTTATATTTAGACATATAGGATTTTTTTTTTTTTTGAAGAAAGAATATTTATGATCAGCAGCATGTACGTAATTGAATGAATAGATAGGTGGACCTGGTTCTGCTCTAATGATAATTTTATAGCAGTGAAGTCACACTCCCTTTCCCTTCCTTCCCAGTGACAAATGCTGATGACTAATAGCTAATGCATTTCCTCACTTGAGAAAGGTGAAATTCTTCCAAATAAGTTTGTCTCCACTTCATAGTGAATGT
The DNA here is from genome assembly GCF_003031625.1 of Empidonax traillii. Taxonomy (NCBI): domain Eukaryota; kingdom Metazoa; phylum Chordata; class Aves; order Passeriformes; family Tyrannidae; genus Empidonax; species Empidonax traillii. The sequence continues at coordinate 998,858 of NW_020955368.1, read as the reverse complement.
CATCACTCAGTTTGTCTTTCCTCACATGCTGTATTTTCTCACCAGTCCCACAGTCCTACCTAGATGTTGGCCTAATTACTAACCTGCATTATAAGACAATAAGGCTTAAGAGTTGGGTGGTGTTACTGACTGCATTGCAGAGTTCTCCAAGAAGCAGGAAAAATTAACCATATTCTCCATGGCTGTTACATAGGCAGGGAAGAGCTGCTAAGTGAACGCGCTTTTCCTTTTCAGAGAAATCTTCAGGCAGGTCATCAACGTTTCCATGGTATCAAGGTTGTTCTATAAAACTTTGTAGTACCAGCATAGGAGGAGTGCTCATTGCCCAGGGGCTGAGCAGGGTCACTGACAACTGCAGCTGCTGTACTGTCACACTCTGGTCGTTGGCAGAGTCAAGGTCAGAGACACCTACAAATTGGGACACGTGGGGGAAGTTGTGAGACTTCTGGGGGAGTGAATGGGTGAGACTGTAATAGGAGACTCGGATGTTTTTGAGTCTCTCTTTTGAAACGATGCAGGGACCTTGCTAGAACTCTGTATGAATCCCTTATTTCTACAATAGGCTTTTGTTGCTTTCTGCTTTTCGTGCAATTGTGTGCAACCTGCATTTTCTGCATTCTCCTCACACCACAGAACAAGAAGTTCGCTCAATGTCCTAAAGTTAAGATTTTGCCTTCCCTGGAAGCAGCCATGCACTTTCATAACAGTTCTATATGCTTTTAACATAGAGTTGTCCAAAAGGTGGGATGATTTGTGAGATGTATTGCCTGTGAGGTGCTGAGGTAGGTTTTGAGCCGCCCCTCATGCCCAGGAGGATCTTCTACTTTACAAGTTTTTTTGGAAAGGTTAGAAAGTATTATAGGTTTTGTGGTTTTTGGATTTTAGTTTAGGAAGGAACTGGCAGATGATATGTGTCCATCTCTGTGTGTGTGTAATGACTGAGACTAAATATGAATTGCCAATTGCAGAAGAGTTAAATCTCATAAATTGATTGTAATAGGACAATTCTGGTTAAAAGTACAGGCATGATTCCCAAGTGTTTCAGAAGGAAACTTCTGTGCCCATTGAAGATTTTGGTTTATTGGCCTGGTTACAGTGCATGGGGAGCGTGGCTTCAACTGGAGAGTCTGTTGTGAGGGATTTCACTGTCGTGAATCCCCTCAGGTATTAGTGTTGTAAAGAGTGTAAGAGAGAGCAGATGACAGAGTGTTGCATGTGAAAATGAATGGAGCTGGAGTAACAACTATTTGCTTTGTTAAAAAAAAAAAAAGGGAAAAATGTTTACAGTTGTATGACTGATTCCTTGAGCTGTGACCATGCCAAAATTTGAAAATAATACAGTGTTTGTGCTGAAAATTTTATATTTCAAGTTTACAAAAACAGCCTGGAAAGCAAACAAATAACATGCACGCAACTGTTGAAATAAAAGATTTTGAGGAGTATTTTAACTTGCTGTCCCCAAAGAAAAGCAGACAGCCCTTGTCAGGTTGACATACTGTTTAATATTACAAGCACATCTGTCACTAAGCACTGCAGAATTGCTGTGTTCAGGTTAAATGATCAACAAAAAACCTTTCTTCCTGTGGCTTCTCAAGTTTATTCAAAGGGAAACTGAAAAGCAGAGGGAAATCCCTTCAAGCACAATTGGGAAGAGATGGGATTTCCCTGGGTTAATTTGATGCTTTTTTGAACAAACTCAGATGTTACAAAAGAAAACTTGTTGCCTTTTTTGGGTTTTTTTTACTTCAAATGAAACATTGTTATTATACTTTGTCAAGTGATGCTTTTGAAACATCTTTAGCCAACATTTGTAATACTCTGAAGTGAGTGTTTAGTTTGTAGGCTTCTAACTTGAAAAGTGTGTTAGTTCTTACTCTTCAGAATACCTATAACTCATTTAGGTGTACTCACTCAGGTTTTTTCTCTTGTGTTTTACTGGTAGTGTGTCAAAGGGAAATAACACACCTCCTGATACATGTGGCATGGAGTCACGCCCATACAGCAATTTTGGGCACAGCTCTTGAAATGTGACAGCAAGGAAAGCGGAACAGAAAGGCAAAGGCCGAGCGAGACTGCACTCTTCTTAACTATTGCCATATGATGTATTGTGTTTATCATTTAGGTAGCTGAATAAAATTTATTTTAAAGCTTTCAGTGACAGGATTCTTGTCAGGCATTTTAATGCTGGAAGGGTGGTTGCTCAAAATGAAAGAAAATACTGGTTCAGAAAGGCGATTCCGTGCGTTGAGAATGGTTGTGCTTCAGATTAAACAAATTATCTTTCATTGCATCCATTTTTGTGGATTAATTTTATAGCTTTTTATTAAAGCCAGCTGGTTTGACATGGGTAAGACTAAGTCCTTGGCAGGATGTATTCACAGGCAGTGGTGTTTTGCCATAAACAGGCCCAGCAGGCAAGCCTTGTATTACACAGATTATTGCAGATTACGTGACATCTTCTGGCATTTCAGATATCTGGTTACAAAAGGTGCAAACCTCCTGCTTTGTTTCAAACAAGGCAGTGTGAAGCAGTCCAGATGTATCATTTCTGATCTTAGTGATGATTTTGAGTAGGGTGGGAGCTGCCTCTGTTTTCTGCTCTTCCAGTTGCTGTACAAAGCGTTATAGTTTGATACAAGCGTTCCCATTAGGAAGGAGGGGACTACCTCACACCAGCTGCTCCACATCTGTTCTCATTGCATGTTTGTCTTGTTCTAGGGCGTGTTGGGCAAGCAGTAGCACTACGTGCCAAAGCCTTTGGCTTCAGTGTGATTTTCTATGACCCATACCTCTCGGATGGCATGGAGCGTGCTCTGGGACTGCAGCGGGTGAGCACTTTGCAGGACCTGCTGTTCCACAGTGACTGTGTTACCCTGCACTGCAACTTGAATGAACACAATCATCATCTTATTAATGACTTCACCATAAAGCAGGTAATAATCTCTGTGGGCGCCCTCCACACCGGTGCTGGTTGCCAGCTCTGTGTAGCATTTTTTTATGTAAATAGGCAGATTCTCATTTGAAAGAAAAATTTATTTCCCTTTTGAGATCATACAGGTTTATAGTTGATTAGGAAATAGCTGGTGGCTTATGTATTGTTGCTTTTACTGTCTTTTTGGCTCGGTAACATTGCATTTGCGGAAATAATTTGCTCTTCTTAAAGTCGTTCAGATTTAATAAAGTGGCGTTGGTGTAAAAGTACTTTTTCTATGTCTTGTAGCAGCTACTTCCTTTACATGTGTATTTTCAGGTAGCAATTCTACCTTTCACTCTTGTTCCTCAGTTTGAGTTCTTTCAATGCAATTTAAGGATTATGACTAAATGGCTCCCCCCTGTGCTCAGTCCCGATGCTCGCAGAGCACTTCATGGATGGAGCTCATTTACAGCATTGTGTTATTGGGAAAAATAATGTTTCTTGGAATTAGTACTACCTTCTCCCCGAACTTTTAGGTAATATTAAAATAACTTCAAAATCTGGGTGTAGTAAGTGCTCTGTTATTGAGTAATTTGAAAGTAAGTTTTTTCATTAAATGTTCTGACTCTGACCTCAGCGTAGGTGACAGCGAGATGTAAGAATGGAGACAGTGTACAGGAAAGAAACACTAAGATAGAACATTTGTTTTGCTATTCTTCATATAGAGAGTGTTTGTGTTGGTAAAAATGACAGTAAAAATTTGCAGTAAAATCATTGCTTGTCTTCTGAGAAATAGTTTGCACCCACTACTCCTGAACTTCAGAACTGAAATACTTACTGAACATGTTCCACAGTCATGTGGGATCATGGCAAAAAACTGACAGTGTAACACACTTCTTGATTTGAGAGTTTAGGGATTTGGCAAATCCATCCCAACATAAAATCAGGATTTGGGATTTAAAACTCGGAAAAATTAAGAAGCTTAAAATGAAACCTCTAAGAGAACAGAGCTCCGTCACCCAGCCCGGAACATTTCCTTTTGTTGTGTTCCTGTGTACATTCAGTGGTTATTACATGGTTAGATGTCTTTGCAAGCAGACATCTGGACCCAAACAGAGTCGCACTGAATTCAGTGGCACCACTGAGCAGTGGTCACTCATTATACAGCAGATGTGAAACTAGGGCCAGTTTGCCACAGGAAGGTTTTGAGTGGAGGTGGATAAATGTGTCAAGCTTTGGAGAAGGGCTTAGTGCATTATTCAGAGAAACAAACAAAGAGAAACATGTTAAAACTGAGTAATACCATCTGAAATGAAATGCCTATAATAAAATCTTCACTGGAAAGTATATTGCAAGCATCTGTCTTTGCTATTTGTTTCCTTTCATGATCAAAGCAAGGATTAAAATGTTAGAAGATAGTTTTTGCTTTGTGTAAGAGTTTGGGTGAAGCAGTCTGTACAGTAAGAGCTGATGTGAAAACCATAAAATTCTAACACCTCTGACCACTTAGTTTCTGTCTCCTGATCATGATTTAGGCAGACAGATGTTAGAATTGGCCTTAAATTTCTAGAGAGCATTGCATGCCACTTCTGTCTAATATTGCATGCTCATGTAATAACCAATTTTTAAACAACATACAGAGAAGTGTGGTGCATCCCATTTCACTGAAGTCTCACCCTGAACTTTGTTTAGAATCTGAAATTACATAACCTTAAAATGTGCTTGAATATATGGTGACAGTCTTTGAGTAGCTTTTCCCTTGAATTAGTCAGAATTCTGCCTAACCATCCTGCTTGTCCTTGTAGTCCCAGAGTAGCTCACAGAAGTGTTTCATTGAATCTGTGATAATCAGGTGCTCTTAAGAGAAGCTGAGGTCATCTTTAGTTTTACGGATTTGAGAAGAAGACTGCAGTTTAAACACAATACATTTTAAAGCAGCTGTGCAGGTTTAGTGTAGGTGAATTTAACAGCTGTCAGCAGTTGTAGCTGTGAAGCTCTTTCAAGCTTCCACCCATTGTTAAGGATCATCTCCAGCTTCATCCACCCTGGCAGTTTATCATGAGTCACTTAATTCATTCCCACCAGAATGCATTTATGCAGCCATCTTCTGTTTGATTTGAACTTCCTTGGTACTAGTTTTAGAGTTATGTAACTAGCCCTAAAGTGAAAACTGAAGCAAGGTTGTTGGACAGATTGGATAGAAGATTTTATCTAGGCTCACTTCAGTGAAAATGTTCAAGTCCTTCAGAGGGGCATATAAATTCACCAAGCTATACTTTAAACTGAAGTTACCCCTTTGCACAGAGATAGGAAGGGTAAATGAGCTCCCATGAATCGATACGGCACTGCAGGTGTGATTGTCTCTTTGGTGAGCCCACCTGTGCTAATTTTAATAATAATTCTCACAGCTCATCCAAGTATTGGAGATGCAGTGGTAGTTCCCTAAGGAATGTCACGTTGTTAATAAACCAACCTAAGATCTTGCCCCTGTTTCTTTACTGTTCTAATTCCCAAGTTAATTACATAAATGTGAGAGAAGCATTCTTTAGTTCTGCTCCTGTAAGTGCAGTTTGGTTTTGCTGTACACACCAATGGATGGTTCTCTGTTGTCCCAGGAATCTGCAAATGGAGAGAAGCAGGACCACGCTAAACCTAGAGAGTTGGCCAGTAAAATATGGTGGTTTTTTTCCTTATAAAATACTGTGAGCATATGTATGTTATACCTCCCTACGATCTCGTAAAAACAAAACAAAAAAATCCTCATAGCTGACTTTCATCCAAACCTCCTTGTTGTTCACGAATTTGGCATTTTGAGTCAGTCTTTCAGCGTGAGGATCCATTTACATAAGGTTTAGTTTGATGTGTAGGTTTCGAGCAGTTGAGTTGGTGTCAAAATGTTGGGGTTTTCTTATTCGTATGGTGAGAGACGGAGTCAGTACAAAATGAGATTTTTATAATTCACCTTCACCGTGGTTCCTGCTCTTCATATCCTTTACCCTCATGCACTGAAGTGTTTGAGACATCTGGTAAAAGATGAAGTATTAGGGTGGCTGGAAGCAGGATGTAGTAGTTTATGTTTTTTTCTATACCATCTCCCTTATTTAAGCTGCCACTTTGTTTTCAAGTTGTGGATGTATTGTGGTGTAAATTCTTGTAGTTCTCCGCAAACAGTGTCATCTACAATGCTAATCTGCACAATGCACAGCACAGCTTCTCTCCTGGGCACACAGCGTTCTCAACCAAATTCATTTTCATGCCTTTTAATTGAATAATAGAAGAATTCTTTAGGCCTTTATTTGAAAAGTCTCACAGGGGAGGAGGAAGCTGAAGTAACAAAAATAAATAATACATACATCTACTGTGTTTTGGCAACTAAAGGGAAAAGTGTTTGAAAATCCAAAAGCATTGATTTTTCTGAAAAAATCATGTAGGCTTTTATTTGTGTGAAAGTCGAAAGCCACAAAATATGAATTTGTTTAAGAATGTGCTGTAGTTTCTGTCTCATGCAATTTCACAGTGAAATAAAAAGGCATAAAATGATCTGTCACTTTCATATGCACAGTTGTATCTTTTGATCATGTTACTGCACAATATCTGAAACAACGCTTCTATTAAAAGACACTACTTACAAGAAACAAAAGCTTTTTAAGTGCTGTGAAATAGCATTTCATGTTAGAAGCATCACGTTTTGTGGTACTTTCCAATGGAAAGGGAAGACAACTGTGTTACAGTTTAAACCAGCTGAATAGCCTTTGTTGTAATGGATGCTTCTTTTGGGTAAAAAATAATGCCACAACGATTTTATTTCATTTATTTTTATTTCATCATTCTTGTTTTTAACTTTCCCTAGATGAGACAAGGGGCTTTCCTGGTCAACACAGCTCGAGGTGGGTTAGTAGACGAAAAAGCACTTGCACAGGCCCTGAAGGAAGGAAGGATACGAGGGGCAGCCTTAGATGTACATGAGTCAGAACCATTCAGGTGCTTTTCCTTTTCTTTTCTTTTTATTTCGTTCACTTTCTTATTTTTAAGTCTTAGTGCATGATACAATCAACAGCAACGAGTAAACTGAGTTTTCTGTTCATTTGGTAGCTAAAGACTCCTTAGCAAAGCAACATGAATCTGTGCAGCACTGGACTAATGCAAATGTAGATGGAGCTTGTGTATGTGGTCATAAGTGGGGAAAAAAGCCACATCCAAGATTTAATTACTTAAAAAAAAAAAAAAAATCAGTGGCTTTATTTAGTAGAAATAGCAGGAGCTTTGGTTGAAATCCTGGGCATGGCTTTGGCCGTGGCTTTGAGGGCAGTGCACCTTTGTCATTGATGCAGCTCTGGAGGCAACTAATATTGATGCCTGAACAGAGTCTTTCAAAGGCAAAGAGTTGAGATGTGGTATGACAAATAACTGCTTTATGACACCTTTCTGAAGGAAAAGACTTTTTTTTTTTTCCAGATTGCCTCTGCAGGAAAACCATAAATGCAATAGGTTGCAAAAAAACATTAAGGAAGGTTGTCGAGAGTGCAGGTTGTGTTTTGCTTTACCCTTTATGAGGGGACTAGTAACTGTGCTGTCAGGAGAGGGGCTGGTAGCACAAGCCTGAGTTTTTGAATGGCTCAGAAGTCCAGTGTTTTAAGGCAGAAATGTACCACTCACCTAAGTGGCATTGGCACTGCGATATCTGCACTCCTAATCAGAAATGAGCCTATTCATATGTCCTTGAGAATAGGCTGCTGTAGCTCAGTCCTTGTATGTGACAAGCCTTTTTCAGTCTGGACAGGGAGAAATGTTAATTTTAACTGGATCAATCCACAGAAGTTTTTGAAGAGAAACAGACACAAGGCGGGCTGTAAAGACTGGAGAGAGGACAGTATCTCTCATACCAGCTTGGGGCTGGGGAATAGTAGCTTTGAAAAATCAGAATAGTATCCCTTTAGTCAGAATTTTTTATATCTACTGAGGCACAATGCCACATCACAAATATTTAATTTTATTTATGCATACTCTGCATTCATTTACTCCTAAATGTAGTCATTACAATGCAGTAGTGCTGTGCAAAGCCGGAGTCTTAACAGCTCAAGGGACTTCCAGCTCCGTACATTCTTCACTATTCCGCTCTCGGATCTGCACGAGCAGCCCGTTGCACCTCTAGGAAGCCCCATTTACTGCATGGAGATGCCATCTGCAGAGATTCAGTTGCAGGATTACAGCCACAATTTCCTTTGGCTTCGGTGCTGCATGTCTATCTGATCGCAGCATGCAACTCTTTATTCAAGAGTTTTGCCAGATATTTTGATGTTTATTGAACTACAGATGAAATCTATCTCTTTTTTTTGAATTATGACCAACTCTGAAAGCACGCTTTTGTCTTAAAGTATTTGTTCTCCTGTTGTTACAGTTGACTGCAAGATTATTAAAGCTGGAAATAAATAGGAGGAGCAAGTTTCCATTATTTTCAGTTTCTTTACTCTGTATCTGTGATAACACTTTTACACAGATTCATTGCCTTCCCTGAAAATCAATCTGTAAAGTAAATTTCCTTCTTTCTGTGGCGTTTCTATAAAGGAACGGGAAAGAAAAAAAATTAGTTACAAATAATGGAAAAATAACAACTGAATTATCAAAAAAAACTTGTGTGCTGATGGTCACACTTCCGATTTGGAAACAATTGTAAGATTTTTTTATTTAAATGACTGAAAGTCACACTGACAGAAAGAACAGAGCTTTGTTGGCTAATGCAGTAAAAGTAAAATTGGGATGAACTGGACAAATGGAATGGCATCCTGATTTAATTTGGGTTTTGCTTTATGCATTTCTGCCCCAGAACTGGAGTGGCAGTGGCTGTAGTTACAATAAGTGCATTGGACAGAAGCTAATGTTGCTGCTATACTTAGGTTCTACCCTTTGAGTCTATAAAAGGTGATTGTTGCTTATTTATACCACGAGTAGTGTATTAAATTAATGACAGAATTAAACCCATCGAGGAATAGAAATGCAATTCTTTTCTGTCGTAAAAATTAATCTGTGTATGTACAAATCCATCTGGATACCCTCCCTTCACACCCCCTTTCCCCCCCCCCCCCCCCCAATATTTTTTGTCGTTTGATCTTGTTTTAAATCTTCATTTAGCTTTAGTCAGGGCCCCTTGAAGGACGCACCAAACCTGATCTGTACCCCACATGCAGCCTGGTATAGCGAACAAGCCTCAATTGAGATGCGGGAGGAAGCAGCACGAGAGATCCGAAGGGCGATCACAGGTACTGACTCACCTTGTTGGCTCCTCCCCTTCCCCGTTCTTCTTAATAAACCTTTTTCTTCAGTCTTGGAAGATGCTGAAAAGAACCAGACTTAGCATTTGTTTACCGTTTCTAGTATTTGGAACACAGAAATGAGCAAATGCCTGCTAAGTCTGTTCTCAGAACTGTAACAGGTTGTTTTGGAGGTTCTTTGCAGTTACAAAGGAAGGCAGGCACTGCGAAATAAGTGCTTTTTTCATATAAGAGAAATGTATTTAAATGTGTTTAAGTGCCTTTCTTCTTCGTTGCATGTAAGTATTGACTGCAAGGCATCCTGCTATTGCTGGTATCTTTCTTAGCTTTTCCTGAATTCCCCTTATACTTGTCAGGAGCAGTTCTGATTCTCTACGTCAAAGTATTTTGTTGGGAGGTTATTCTATTTTAGATGTTCCTCTCTTTAAAGCATTGCTAAAGGAGCCTGGCATTTTAAAGGGCAGAGTGTCTTTGTTATATAACAGCCATGTAATTGTAAACTGCTCACATAAGAGAAAACAGTTACGTCTCGAACATGCACTGCTAATAAATAAAATGAGAAGACTGAGCCATTTGGCATTGGTTTGAATCCCTTGTAGCCTAAAATAAAAGGAAGGATTTTCATACTGGAAAATGATTCATTAAGCACTAATGTTTTCTCTTTAGTTGGACTTTGCTGTTTCCCCCTTGGCGATACAGTCTGAATGCTCTGCAGACATGCAGGGCCATCTGTGTCACCTTGAGAGCAGCTCAGTGCCAACACATTGCTCTGCTGTACAAAAAGCACTGGCAGTAGCCTTCCCTCTGGCTTGTGCCTTGAGAGGCTGGGCAATTTAGTCTCATTTCTAGCTTGTGCAGAAAGAAGATTCTCCTGGATGCTAATGAAAGGCCCCTCTTAAACTCCTGATCTGAATTGTCCTTTACCAGACTATTTCTCCCTGTTTTGGAGGTGACCTAAAGAGCCTGACCATCCCTTTGCTGGAACTGGTCCTTGTGCCAGTATTCCAGAACAACTCCAGTAGTACATTTGTTTGTCAGGGTGTTGTATAACTCTTCCCTGCTCCCAGATAACTCCGGGAGAGATTGCACAAACCATCACCCAGTACCTGCTTAGGGGAGGGTTAATGTGCAAATGGGCATTAGTAGGCTACAGCCTGAAAACTAAATAAGAGCTATCCAGAGCTAGTTTTATGTTAAATTTGTGCAGAAGCCCAAACATAAGTGCCTAGGAGGGCAGATCCACGATTCCCTAAAGCGTGTGATTGTGCTCTCGGCGATCTGTGTCACTGATTGGTGTCGGGGCTGTCAGCACTTCGGTGTTTGCATATGGTTTGTAGTAAGATCAAACAGAGACCAGCGTTAGGGAGGTGAGAATGACATTGAATTGCCATGAAACAAATGTAGGAAAGATACAGGACATGTGGGATAAAGATGGATATGTGAAAGCCATAGGGGAACACTGCAGAGAGAGGGTGTGTAGGGGGAAAATAATTGGAAAAAGGTGCACAGTAGGAATGTAGAGTATGGCTACCATCTGACAATAAAGATGTTAAGTGGTTGTGCTGTTGCCAAGAGGTCAATGGTGTTGTGATGTATAAAATAAAAATAATAAGCAGAGATTGAATATCTTTAAGTATCTTTTTAAACTTGAAAACATTCCAATTATGAAATAAAGAGGACCACTGAAAACAGTAGGGGAAGGCGAGCATGGCAAGTGAAAGTTTAAAATAAATAAATTCTGCTTTTAAGGGGAGAATTAGTAGAACATACGTACAGAAGTTAGCAAAATGAGGAATGAGAGGGACAAAGAGGAAGACATGATTAAGAAAGATTAACATCAGAAGAAAAAAGATGCTGTTTAAACTTGTGGACAATTTTTTCAGAAGTTGAGATGGATGTGTATTTTACCTATGTTTAGAATATGCTTTCTAATCAGGGGAGTGGTAGTTATCCTCCTGTAATGGGACATACACCTCATTTTGTCTGATACTGAGGAAAAAAAAGCCTTTTCAGCTTGTGCACAGGAGATGTGACAAGTTTAGTGATGTCAGTGCAAGTCATGGAGTAACAAGTATTTGATGATCTCGACTATACGAAATGCAGTTTTGTGACAGGCTTTTCTACAGCCCTGTTGTGGCCAGGCTGAGGGATAGAAAGAGCAGGCAAAGAGGAGTGAAGTCCTTAATCAAATTTTCAATAGGAAGCTGAAGACAAAAGCCTGAATTTTTTGATGGTGGAGCATGGTCATCTTTTGGAAGTGTTTCTGGAGTACCATCCCCAACAGTAGCAGGGGTGGACCCAAACTTACCTCTTTCTACCCCTGTTTGTGCAAATGCACAGTGAGATTAAACTTTAGAAAAGATACATTAAACAGATGTCAGAAAAAACATTGGCTCCAGTTGATCTTCCTCCCATTGAAATAGGTGGAAATATTCCTATTGCCATGAACAAAACCTGTTATATCTGTTCATGTCATTTGTTGCAGGGGTGGAGATAGTTCTGCAGAAGACAGACAGAGGCTTGTCCAGTTATGTGCTGAATCAGGTTGACAACCTTAAAACTTCAGTAATGCTTCAGAGGTTAAGCAAAGGTTTTGAAGAAACGAAGAAGGGAAATTCTCATGTATTTTCATTTTTTTGTAGGAGTGAAAGGGATGACAGGGTTAATACATGATAATAAATAACTCTGAAGAGCAGTTGAGATAAATAAGGGGAAGATCAGGAGGACAGGGTGTTGGTCATATCCAGGTTTATGGCAGAATTCTGTTCAGAATCCTACATTTCTCAATAAGTGTTTTTACTGGTGTTACAAATAGAGGAAAAAGGAGGAAAGTGATGTTAAAAACTCTGAGCAGGAGGCTGCATTATTGAATTTGAATGGTAGTCGTGCTCTATGTTCAAGTTACAGCTTCATGAAAAGCATGAATCTTGTTGATTTGGGTTTTATTGAGACCCTGTTTGCAAGACACAAAGAGAGAGAAATCAATATTATGCAGAGTATTTTGGCCATTATTAAGTTCCAGGCAAAGGAGAAACAAAATGAGGATCAAAACCAAGCTCTCAGTGTAATTTTATGTATTTATTTAAATCTGCAGATATTTTTGCCTATTTTTAACATAGACACATTAAGAGCACAAGGTCTCCAATTATTGTGTATTTTTACTTCCTCTCCCTCGCTTCTTCCTAGGTCGTATTCCAGACAGTCTGAAAAACTGTGTTAACAAAGATCATTTGACTGCAGCTACGCATTGGGCCAGCATGGATCCTGGAGTGGTTCATCCAGAGCTTAATGGTGCTGCGTACAGGTAAGAATGCTGATGATGCAGGAGAAATACCTCCTTAGTTCAGATGTAGGCGTTCAAGAATAGATAGAAGACCTTCCTGTTAGTAAATGACGTGGGTTTGGATTAGACACCAGCTGTATTGTTTTCGTAATTGTTGCATTCAGGGGAATAATCTTGTTTTGGTAGTTGAAGTCAGTCATGCTGTGTAAATATGATTCCTCTCATAATCTCTTTTGTTTGGTTAGTATATGAACTAAACACATTTGTTTGCATATTCAAGTAAAACAATTCTGGTCATCTCTGGTGAGTGCAGTGGAAATTTATGTTTCTTTTTGCTGAAGGTAATGATGCAGCAGTAGCTTTGCAGATAGACTTTCAATAATAAACTATTCGTGTGTTGGTTTGTGGCCTCCGGACACAAGAGTAACTCAGTACTGAAAACAGTGAAACAACCTGTGGTGATTATGAAAATATGTTTGAAATAGCATTTTCTAAATTATATGTTTAATTTTTAAGCAGAAGCGTTTCAGAGACTTGATCTATTTATTCTCAATCAACTGTGAAAGCAGGTCTTAATAATTAATAGAAAGGGGCAATTTTTTACATCCAATATGCACATTCCTTAGTTACTTTGTTTGCTTGAGTCTCTCTCTGTCCTTTATCCCTAGCAGCTGTTCTAGCAGCAGATTTTTCCTAGTAGCCAGCTTCAGACAATTTTTATTTATGAAAAACATCTGCAGTTTTTTAATCTTCCAGTATGGTATTTACACATAAGTAGGATGAAAGTGGCTGAGAAAGCTACAAACAGATGCTTCCCTTGATGCCTCGAGGGAAGGGACAGTGCAGTCCTTTCGTTATTTTGTCATACCTCTTTATCCTAATCTTTCCCCTGTCCTTACTCATTCAGCACCTTATCTTTGCCCACCTTTAGGAGCACCACCCCGTGCTTTTAATAGGGAGGGAATCCCTGGTTTTGTGTTACTTACTCCATGTGGGAACGCAGCTGTGACAGCTGAGAGGTGAAGCCAAAGCTCTTCTGTCCCAGGGATTTGGAACACTCTCACCAGAACATGATGGAGAGGTGACGGGGGAGTGTCACCACCCTCTGCCATAATCCCTTTGTCAGCAGCCATAAGTGCACTAAAGGAAAAGAATAACTTGGCTTTGATCAGCGTGTGTTTATCTCGTGCAGCATGAAGATTTTTTATTTTTGGAAAAAATACCCATAGCCCCAAATATCTGAAGAAGTGTGTTTTTATTTGCTTAAATGAGGAGTTCAGGCACTTGTGTTCTCTTCCACACAGCCTGTGGTTTCACTGACTTCAGTGTGTGGAGGAGTGAGGGTATGGCTGAGTGTAATTGGGGCTTAAAGGCAGGTCTTGCTAGGCTGGGGGTAATAATTCCAACCCTGTCATGGCAGTTAAGAACAGGGTTCCATGCCCAAATAAAATGCAGGTTTTTGTTCTCATTTTGGGGGTCACAAGTCCAGCAGAAGCAGGCTTCACAGCCAGAAATTAATTTTAACTTAGGAATGTTTTGGGAGTTAATGATTTACAAGGTAAGGACCATATGTATTCAATTTAAGCAGGATAAACACAGGTCTGAATGACTTTTTAAGACGTTGTTTCGGTCAGTTTTTTCAATAAAGAAAATTCACTGTAGAATTCTGACTTCACAATTACTTTCGAACACAAAATAAAACTCATTTTGGGAATTTTGAGGCAGAAGTTAACAGTTACACAATAAATATTAAAAACTTCTTTTTGGGGAGGTGATGTTGTTTGAATGTGGATGAAGGCATTTATTATGTGCAGTACAAAATATGCAGCACTTGAAGCTCAGGTTTTTATGAAGAAATTGGTTTCAATAGCAGTGTTTGCTGATGCTGAATTCCTACCTGGATTAAGTACAACGTTTGAATTGAGTGTTTAACCCAAATTTTTCCATCTTTTCTTTCCAATCCAAGATCATGTTCAGCTAAGTGAGTTCTGGAGTCTTTCACAAGGCAGTATGAAGTTTCAGATGTGCTAATAACTGTATTGTAGTCATGTAATTGCATTAGAAGATAAGACCTGGGATAATAATTTATATGTTAAAAAATGCAAATAGCTCTTTCGGGGAACTAAAACTACCGGGGCTTTTTTATTCTGGTTATATCATTTACTTGTATTTTGATGTAGGACAGAACTCTCAAATTATCAGATATTATCACAAGTCAAGAGCACTGAGCATTCGTCAGCTGAATATAATCTAGATCTGAATATCACCAGAGTCGGTGGAAAACAAAACCATTTACTGTGCGAAATGCAGGATGCCCCATCAGCACAAAAGGTCATGCAAACAGGACCTATCCCACGAGTAAAGATTGACAATATTCCCGAGAAAGAATTACTTGTAATGGTCCTGGTGAAGCAGCATAATGCACCCCAGTCTTGTGTTATTGCTGCGTATTTGTTACCGAGCTGCCTGTTAAATGAGCCCCTGCCATTTCGTGTGTCGCAGAGCGGGCAGGTCATGGGCAGAGTGAAATTTAACAACCTGTAAGCAGTGATTGTAGCATTTATAGATATGTTGATGTACCTCCCTGCCTTCTGACAGGTAGGAGGTGAGGGGGCTGGGTGGGGGTCCCAGCAGCCTGGTCTAGTGGGAGGTGTCGCTGCCCATGGCAGTGGGCTGGAATTGGATGATCTTTAAGGTCCCTTCCAACCAAAACCATTCTATGAATAGTATCTATGAATACTGAAGAGGTACTTGGATGAGAATAGCTGGATTTTGGTAATTCAGAAGGTATTTCGTGTTGAGGTACTTCGCTGGTGATTTTCAGACTCTATAATGCATGGTAACAGCACGCACTTGAATTTTTAACTTCTGCTGGGACAGACTCAGTTTCTCAAACAGAGCTTCGCATAGTGAGTTCAAGGTGCTTCTGCAGTTTAAAAAATACAGCAGATTAACATAGAAATTAAAGTTGCCTTTCATTGTAATTAAGAATTACAATGTATTTTTCTTTCTAAATTAAGAGTACATAGGGGAAGGGGAAGGAAGGTTCTGAAGTAACAGGGGAGGTGTGATTGATCTCTTGCTTCTGCTTTTACAAAAATTTAATTCAGTGGGCATTTTACCTGGAATAAATGTTCTATTGCTGCCTAGAGGAGGAAGATAGGGAGAAACTTCATGAAGTGCTGGAGGGAGTATATTTTCTGGTCAAGAATAGGAAAGCATTAAATAGCAACAAAAGGGAAGGTTATATAGAATAGAAATGCTCTTGGGTAGAGGCTGTTGAGTTTTTGCCTTCCTTTCAGAGACAGGATTTAAACAACACTAATGATTAAATTGAAAAGGGACAAAAATTACAAAAAGGAAATGGCAAAGTAGGGCTAGGAGTTGTCAAGTAAAATACAGTTTCTATAGAGCAGTATGTTTCCTGGATTTTGGCTGCTGCCACAAACAATTGTAGGGCCTCTGGACGTTACTGGAAATCTGGAGGAAACCTGTGCCCGAGGAGAGGTGCTGGCAGGTGGAGTCCTGGCTATCATAACTTGGTGTCCAAGGGGAAATTTTATATACAGGCTGTGTAGTTTGAACTGCTTATTGTGATCATGAGGTGACTGCTGATGCTTCTGATTCAGCACTGTCCATTTTCACGAGGGGAGGCTCTGGTTTTCTTCCTGAGGAAAACGCAGTTGCAGAATTTTGCACTCTCCTTGATTGCTCCCAGCTCCAGCACGTTGAAACTCAGGGGAATATGTTGTTAAAAAGTAGAGATTATGTTGGGAACAGCTGCTGTGTAGGACTTCTAAATGGAATTTTATGTCATGTTGTGTTTTGCAAAGCACCTAGAGTAACAGATAAGCTGTTAAAAAATTAAATTAGAGGAAGTAAAACAATACCCTGTCTGACGGTTTTCATAGGAATTGAAGCAAATTTGATTAATAAGATTCAAATGGAGTTACTGAAACAAGCAACTAATTTCATTAGCAACTGCAAATTAATTCTAAGGAACCTCTCTGGAAAAGGAATTAGCATAGGAAGCCCTGTAAATATGTGTACAATTGGGAACAAAGTTATCTGGCCTACAGGTGGTGTGATCTGTCACATCCTGGTTATCCATCCCAGGTTGGAGTCAGCCTTTTGGTCTGTAGGAAACTTTCCCAGGATGACCAGACTGGTGTGTGGTGTCCTTGTTGTCCCTGTGCCACGTTGGATAGCCGTGCTGAGCCTCTCTGGCACAGTGTTTGCAAAAAGCACTTCCCATCATGGTTTCTTTGGTGGAATCAAAAAGAACGAGTAAATGTGCTTGCATCCAGCTTTTTTCCTCCTCTGAGTTTTGTGTAAGTTGTGCACTAATTTTCTGTCAGTTTAAAGGGGAATTTAGGATGAGCAGCACAAACATCTATTACCTTAGAAAAGATGCTGGGGAAATGGGGTGAAATTCAGCATTAAACTCTGATGAGGAGAAAATCAACAGCACAATAACATGATATTTGAAAATGCTTGAGAAGCCTACAAGTGCCTTTTCTCCCGTGCAGCCCTGAGTAAATACTTGGGTAGCAAAAGCCACAGTGAGGGGTAGGTTTGTGTTCTTAGACTTTCAAATGGATAACTCTCCCTTTAGGATGCTTGGATGAGCAGAATAATCATCAGGAGAGAACAAGGGATGGGTGTGCAGCTTTGTGACGAGTAAGGGAGGCAAAGAGTCAGTGTTAAGTGGCCGGCCTGGCATAACTTGCAAATAGGAATTAAGGTATTTGACTAAAAAGAAAACATTTTTATTAAAGTCATGTGTAGCTGTTGTTTATATACAGCACTGCGAAATACCAGTGTTCACCAATTACATCTGAACTTTGGGACTGAGCTAGTAGATTTAGATTTGCAAGAGTTTTTTTAGCTTGATGATGTCAGGGCCATCATAAAATCAAGCTGAATCAGAAAGTGATTTTTGTTGTTGCTGTTGAATTCATAAAATATTTAGGTCTTGGTGTTTTCTAGGTAAAGGAATCTTTAAAACCATCCACAGTTTTTGTGTTTGCATCTCTCTTTGTTGCAGTGTGACCAGAGCACCTGTTGTCTGTATAACTAGGACTGGTTCTCTTTCAGACAAGTGCCGTGGCAAGCTTTATGCTGAAAAAGTTGCTCAGATTCAGTAGGCATCTGAATATCATCTGAGGAGTGTAGGAGTGTAATTGCTTTTTTGGGGCGCTATCAGAAAGTTGGCACTGCAAGAGTAGTATGAACAAATACTTTTTCAAACCACAACAATGAAAATTTAAACCTTCTACATGAGACTGAAAGAGAAAAAAAAAAAAAATCCTTGAAGGTCAACTTGAAGAAGAGTCATAGAGAACAGACATTGCACGGACCCAGCCAGAATTACTTCTGGTTGAGGTTAAGGTTATGCTTTGAGAGGAGCAGTTTTTATCCGTTGCTGTGCTGTCAGTCAATGCTGTTAAATCTGAAGAAACAATCTAGCAAACCTATATTTCTCATTTGGGTAAAATACAACATCTCCTACTTTGTTCATCAGCATTAACTCCCTGTCTTTGTAGCTGCTCTGAAAACAAAGGAAGCACCTCTGTGGCTCTAGGAGGAGGCAGGGTGGGCTTTCACCTCGTGGTTTTAACGTGTGCTCCTGTTTTCCTCCTCCCAGCAGGTATCCCCCAGGCGTTGTGAGCGTGGCTTCCACCGGCATACCTGCAGCAGTAGAAGGAATAGTCCCCAACCCCATGTCTTTATCACACGGCCTCCCCGCTGTAGCCCACCCGCCCCACGCTCCTTCCCCCGGCCAAACTGTCAAACCAGAAGCTGATAGAGACCACCCAAGCGACCAATTGTAGCCTACGAAAAACAGCATTCCCAGCATCGGAGATCTCCACTTCAGCGCGTGGAAAAGCGAAGCAAAACAAAACAACAAAGCAAAACCCTGGATTTTGATTAAAAGGCAAAACCATGAACTTACAGGAGGAGACGATTATTGTTTTAGAAACTGGTCCAATATACAGTATAAAAGGAAAAGGTGGGAGACAAAAAAAAAAAAAAAAAAAAGAAGATTTGGAAACATTTTTTTCCTCCGTATAAATTGTAGTTTGTCCCTGTCCAGTGGACTGATTCACTGTTTCTGTGTCCTATGGGTTCTTTGTTAAGCAAGAGAAGTTAGTAGTTAATTATATCATGAATGTACTTGTCTGTGTACAGTTTTTAGAACATTAAAAAGGGTTTGTTTGCTTAGCTGTCAACAAGGAAAAACATAAGGGAGGCATTCAACAAACCAATTTTGAGATTAAAATTCCTTTCTTTTATATTTTAAGACATGCCCAAAAATGAGGCAGTTGGCAAACTTCTCAGGACAATGAATTTTTCCCATTTTTCTTTCTACGCCACACAGTGCATTGTTTTTTCTACCTGCTTGTCTTATTTTTTAGAATAATTTAGTAAACAAAAGAAAAACAGTTTCTCCTAATTTTGGCATGAATTCCCTTATTTCAAAATGAAGACAACCTTGCAAAGAGATTTTGAGGAAAAAAAAAAGGTTTTGTATAAACGAGCGTTGTGCTTTTTGTCACCAGTTAAAGTATATATTATTGGTGGTATCTGGAAAAGGCACTAGACTACTGAAAAGTAGCAGCATTTCATTGCCTACATTGATTCCTTCCTGGTAATGTGGTAGGCTAGCAATATTTTTGGTTAAAATCATGTTTGTGACTGTAACCATTTGTATGAATTATTTTGAAGAAATAAAAATCCCAGACAAATATCATATGTGTAAAAATTTTTATTTCTAGTAACTGTTTATTCAACTTTTATTAGGTTTCTTAGCTGTAATTTTTAAACAGATGCTGTCAAGTATTTCATTTCTAGCTTTACTTTGCTCTCTGTTGTTTGTAATACTGTCTTGGAAGCTTGAAAAATAAAAAAAAAAAAAGAATTCTTTCCATACCATTTTTCCCTTTACATTTCGTAAATGTTGATCTTTTTTCCTGTGTTTCTAATGGAGTTTGAAATTAAGATGGATTTTGATTTGTACACCGGCATCATCAGCTACAATATGGTAACAGCATTTATGCCACCACTGTGGGCAGAGCAGAGGAGGTACAACAGCAACACAACAACAATAATAATAATGATAATAAATGTCTTTTGCCGAAGTCCAACGTGAGAAGTGTCCATTGTTTTATTTGTGTTTGTGATGATGGAAGCGTGCAGCAGGATGTAATTGTATTTGCTATATTGCAGGAGTTTGTTTCCCTCAGCACAGGCAGGAGTGTGTTCAAGGCAGGTTGGAGTTCAGCTGGATGCTGATTTGGCCTTTCCCATGCCCCTGGATAAGATATCCTTCATTCCTCTGCAGTTTAAAAAAGCAAGACAGAACAGTTGAGCTGCTGCAGGAAGGAAATCCACGGTGGGCAAAAGTAAGCCTGGACATAAACCCCCTCAGTGGTGTCTTGTCTGTTTGCTCACTACTAATCTGAAGTAACAACAGTGCACATAAGGTTAGTGATCTGGTTTTATGGGTTCTGTCCCCCATTCCTGCAGGTCTACAGAGCAGCCTCCACCTGTCTTTAGGAAATGGTAAGAGGCAACGAATTAAGAAAGACTAAAATTTGGAGGTCTGTACCCAAGGAGCACTATAGGAAGTGAAATCTTGTCTCCATGGAAGAAGAGTGGCAGGTTTTTGCCTTGAACATTTAGAGCTAAAAATGTCATCCATTGCAACTCACTTGACGGTAAAGCCATTTCTGTTCTCTCCATGAAACAAAACAGAAAACAGCCCTAACGCTGCAAGCTTTTCCAGCAAAGACACTTCTGAGAGCTTGGTTGCCAAAAACTTGCAGGAAAACCAAATGCAGTCCCCTGCTGTTGAAGTGGGATTTCATATTTCAAGGGCAATTCATATTTTAGGATGCTGCTTTGTCAGGCTGAAGTTGCTTCTTTAACATATGTAAAACAAACGTTTAAAACATCTGGCTGCAGAGAATCTCTGGCAGTCACATTTGCAGCCAAATCTCTCAAGGCAAACCAAGAGGGTTTGTTCTTTCCTTGCATCAGTTTGGACAGTTTGGGCTTGTGTAAGTCAGCTTTGTTTCTAGCAGATCAATACATCGATGAACTGGGAATGAGGGCACTGGTATTTATTGTGTGCCTTTCTCAGGCTCAGTTCCAGAGCTTTTGAGCCACTGGCACAAACTTATTCAGGATTTGAGCCCAAAATCCTGCACTTACAGGTCTGACAGGGCATTGCCGCTGTGGTGGTAACATGTTTAATATTTTTTATGCTACTGTTTGAGGCATATCTGTTGGTCTGACTGGGGGAGAGTAATCCAGTTTCCTGCTTCAGAAAGAAAAGCCATCTAGGCAATGACAAAACTGATGGGTAGTGACTTCTGGGTTACGGTCTGAAAAGCTAAATTTAGAAAAAAAAAAAATGTAATAAAATCCCCCAAACTTGGGGTAAATGACTAATTGGAAAAGCATCCCATAATAAAAATAGGCCACTATGCTGGACTAACCTTCTATCTTTCATGACTGCTTTTGCTGGGTAGTGGAATTGTGATTGGATTTCCTCTCTCTGGTAAAGGATGTCCTAAATAAAGTCTAGATAGAAGAAGAAGCAGTTAGTGAGAAAACACGAAAGTGGTGAAGGCGATGGCAACAGAGGCCACAGATGATCTGAGGCAGTGCTGGAAGGTGAAAGAGGAGGTTAATCAAAGTGCCTGCCTTGAACATGATTTCCTTTTGGTGGCATTATTTGAATTAGGAGTCTTGGCCAAGAAGGAGGAGGCCAAGCATGCCAAAACTGCTGCTGGCTGAAAGGCTGTGGGATGGCAGGAGGCTCTGGAGCCTATGCAAGATGGTGTTGAAGATTGGACAGAAAGATGCCAGTTGTGAGAATGCAAAATCAAGTAGTTGCAATCCAAGAGAAAAACTTGCCAGAAAAAGGAACCATGAGTGTTTTTCCGTGGTAGAACTAATGGGTTGCTGCTGTGGGCGGGAGCAGCGTGGTGGCAGATGCATCTGGCATGGTCTCTGGTAGGGCTGGGAATGAATTGGAGATGCTACATAGGAGCTGGAGCGTTTGCTGGTTAATTTTGTTCAGGCATCTTCAAGAGGTTGAGCTTGAGCTGAAGTCACAGCAGAGGAGGGCTCTCAAAATGACCAGTGGTGTGCAGGGCTTATGTGAGAGTAAATCAGAGTAACTTGGCTTTCCTAGCTTGAAGGCAGAGCTGGGGATATTACTGTAAACAGCAAATGTGGTGGAGGAAGGAGGAAAGTTACAGAAATGTTGTATATGAACAGACAGGCTTAAATAGGGTTAGGAAGAGTTCTCTGTCAGCAGGGAGTCCTGGGACAGGTTTGCAATTGGAGTTACTGGGGATCGGTCCTGAAGTCCCTGCAGCTTGGGTTGCAGTCTTGGGTTTGTGTTTGGGTCGTCTTTTTTTTTTTTTTTCCCCTGTAATATAACTTTGTTTTTACAATCCAAACTGTGAGAACAGTGTTTAAAGGTCATACAAGATTGCTACCAAACCAACAACTAGAGGCTTTACCTATTCAGGATAAAACACTTGAGCTTCCTTTTAAACAAGCCTCCAGGCTTTTTCCTTTAGTAGGGATTTTTTTTTTTTTTGAGAAAATGTATTTTCTTGTCCAATTTGCACCTCAGATGATTAGGGCTGGCTTTCTAAATGACCGTGACTGCTGCAGTCTGGCTGTTCCCAGCTTGCTCCCTGTCTCAGACCAAAGGGTTTTCTCCTTTAATTTTAGTGGATGCTTCAGTGTCTGTGGTTCTGCTTGAAGGAGAAGGCAGCACTGCCAGTACTTCCTTTATTCAGTTCACTCCAACCTTTTGTAAATTGGAAAAAAAAAGGGGGGGGAGGAGGAGAAGTGTCATTGATTTTAAGGGCAGAAAGTAATATTAGATCATTTTGTCTGACCACTTAGTAAAGTTGTTAAATGTGATATGTGTCTTCATTAAACCTGATACCATGTTTTGACTAGATCTTTCAGAAAGATTTCTTGTATTTATATTAAAATGTCAAGTGATGGGGATTTTTGCTATTTCCTTTAATAGTTTGTTTAAATGGGGGATATCAGTCACTGTATTTTTTTTAAACGGCTTTATTTAATTTGGCTTTCCAAACCGCCTCCAAATTCCA
>NW_020955368.1:913953-976128 GCF_003031625.1 Empidonax traillii | reverse complement strand
TTGTTTTTTTTTTTTTTTTTTTTTTTTTTTTTTTTTTTTTTTTTTTTTTTTTTTAATGCAGTTCCTAATCTGGAGTTTTCTTCCTATATTTTCTGTACCACAGAAACAATTAAGGCTCTTCAAATCTGGTCTCACCACTTTTCTTTGCCTTTGCACTTCTGCTCAGAATTGTAAGGGAGCATTTTCTTGAAGGAGCACTGTTTGTTTTTTGGGGGGATGGGGGCGTTTGTGGCAACTGTCAAGGCCGCCACAAACAGACAAAAGTATGTCCTTGGGATGATTAGAGGCATTTGGGACATGCCCAGGGTGATGTGGGTCATTCTCTGAGCATGCCAATCCCTTGAAGGCATTTGTTGCTTGCACAGTGTTTATCTGCATATCTTCTCTCCCCCTTCTTTCATGTGCTGCCTAAAAAGGATAAGCAGTTGCTGGCTGGAAGCGTTAATGATCGACTCAATAAATAAAGTGAAGAAGTTTAAAAAAAACCCAAATTAAATACTTGAATATGTTTTGAGTTGCGAAGATTTAAAGTAATAAAAAGGAGCAAGGTTATAGCTTAAACTGCCACAAGAACCCTTGGTTATGTGTCAAGTTTGATGTATTAGAAGCAGAGAATTATGTGTCACTGTGGCAGTGCTATTTTTTTGTCTGTGCTGTGAAAGCAGAGCCCTTGTAGAGCTTGGGAGAAGCGTACAGGGCTGGCTTCTTGGATAAACCCTAAGAGTTGGGGCAGCAAATCAACATCTAAAAATAAATCTGAGGAGGTAACATCTCAGACTTGTGTTTCCAAACCCCTCCAGCCATTTTCAGAGTGTCCCACCCGATGCAATGGATTGAATTCTCAAGCCAGTTGCCTCCAACACATCTCTTGGCTCCACAATGTATCCCCCTCCCTGGGAACTCAGCGAGCAGCAGAGCTTGGTCCTCAGCACCCCTGAAAGCACCAGAGTAAATCCCTTTTAAGTCTCCATTGCTGTTCAGTAGGATTTCTGTTAAACCCACTTGTAAAGTTAAGTCTGTGCTGTATTTTACTGTTCTCAAACCACAGCAGAAAGAAAATCTGGTGTTTTCCAGTAACACATTTGCTGTTATCAGCACCCAGAGTTTCCATGTTGAAAATGGAGTTGGGGGGATTTCCAGCTTCTTTTTGACATGAGTTTTTTGTCATTTTGCTGTTTGCTTGCTCATGTTTTTTCGAGGCCTGATGTATGTGAAATGTTATCTTATGATGAATTTGTGGTGATAGGTTTTTGTCTCTTGAGTTGCAGCCCTTTGTGATTAACTCCAAGGCCATCACTTTCCATTCCAGGCATGAGGTGGGGTGCCTGACCTTTGAAATGGGTGGCTGAAATGAGGTTTTCAAAAATTCATACTTTGAACAGCTATTCTTTTAATTTTCTTTTTTCTTTTCCTCCTGCAGATCAACCATTTTAAGGTCAGGATGCAGCCCTCATATTGCAAGAAGCACAGGTAAGAGGTGCAAAACCTCTACTGTGGCTCAAAGCTTATTTTAGAGGTTTTCAAGCTCTATAAATTCAAAGAATAAAGGATAGAGGTTTTGCATCATGTAACTAGTAGCTTATTAAATATTTTCCCGTTTTACAGGAAAACATAAGTCTGTTGAGAGAGCAATTTTAAATTGAGACCCCTTGGATCATGGCACACATCCCACTTGCAGCAAAATGTGTCATTCCAGTGAATGTCTTTTTCCAGCAACACTGGGTCTGGGACTGAACCTTACCGTTTGGAGAACTCTCTTCGTATGTAATATACAAATTTGCTGGAAGTAGGATGAGGTTTCTGATATAGCAGTGATCCCCAAAGCACTTCAGTTTTCATCTGCAATCAGTAGAGCTGCCAGAGACTCCCAGTATTTTGTGGTGTTTCTGTGGCACAGCTGTGAGTTCAGAACTGAGACGCCACGCTTTTACTTTGAGAAGGCTGTTGATGAACCATTAGATGGTAGCTCTTCTTAAATCTAGATTCATCTGTCTGGGCTCCCTCTTCTGCTTCTCTTTGGTGACCTGAGTGAAATCTCAAGAGGAATAGCTCAAAATGTATGGAGTCTTTCAAATGAAGTGCCTGAGATTACAGTGGAGCAAGCCAGGGACAGTCTCTGCAGATCTGAGTGTGTCTGGTGTAAACTTCTCTTGGCAAGGACTCTGATTTTCTAGTTTTAAAGGGGCTTCAGTGCTTAGGAGGTGCACACAGCAGAAATGAAATGCCATCCGGAAGAGGTACTTCCATGTACTGCTCCTTATCCCCCCTCTCTCCAGATACATGCTGGACACTGACATTCCCTCCCCAGAGGACACAGAAGGATGAAAATTCTCCAACCTGCAGTGCTGCTTTCAAAAAACTGCTTTGATAATCTGCATCTGATCATTCACCCCCTATCTATTACTGTGCAGTTTAAAACTCAGAATGTTGGAAGTGCTCTTAAACAGATGCTTAGGCTCGGCTCCATCAGCCTCTGGACTCTTTGGGGTTGTAGATTCCTGGGCAGACAGGGCAGTGTTTCACTGTTTGTGTTATACTGGGAGGGTTTTAATGCTTTTTTAGATTGTTCATTCCAGGGGTCTGGACTTCCAGATTTGCCGTGTCTGCTCAGCCTGCTGTAGCCTTTGCCTGGTTGAAGGTGTCAGGGGATAGCAGTGGCAGTCTGACCTTTGCTCAGCAAGTTAAATATATGAAAATGTAATGGCAGAATGCGATGTAATAATGAGCTTTCCCACCCCACAACCCTGAGCAGCTCGGGGAGGTGCCAAGAGGCAGCTGCTGCCGTACCGACCCAAACCTTTGGCTTCAGCGGGATGGATGATCTAAGCTTGTTCCATGCCAACCCCTGCATTCTGCAGTAGGAGCGAAGTCAGATGCTGAGCTGTTGTTTTCTCAGATTCCCTTCTCGGAATTCCTTTGTGCCCTCCGCCTCCCGCCGGGGTCGTGTCCCGTCTCGGCAGCCCCCGGGTGCGGCGGTGCAGGAGCTTTGCTCTGCTGCATTTCGGAACTGCAGGTGATCGGGCCCGTGACTGTTATACAGACCTTATTTTTTTCTGATTTTCCTAACCCCTTCTGCTCTTTCACTCCGAGACCTGGGAGCTGATGGGTGACAAAGGCACAGGACACCGCAGGTCCCTCCGCGATAGCCACTAGGTGGCAAAACGCACTTTGTGCATCGACACGACATGTGAAACCCCCGGGAAAACAGCGGGCTGGGCTCTCCCTGCCGCTGCTCTGAGCCGCCTCTATAAATATTAATTTTATAAGCCATTTTGGCATGTTTAGATACTGTGCATGCAGCATCTTCCCTTCGAAAGTCTGTAAATTCTCCCGCTCTTATTCCTGCGCTGGTCATTCAAGGTTTAAGCCTTCACAGAGCATTTTGGCAAGAGATTTTGCTATCATATCCCAGAGTCTGAAGAGGATAACGTGTTAAACAACCTGGTGAGATTGTTGTAAAGCTGTGTCCCTACTGCCTCACCTGTTAATCACAGTTTAGGTGTCATTTACCTTCTTACATTACAGATGGGACCTGTTCAGGACAGAGGTTCTATTTAAAAACAGAGAAATAAATATTTGAAGATAATTCCTTCTCCAAAGACTGTAGAGGACAAATATGAAAAAAAAAAAAAAAAAAGACCCAAAAAACCCAAACAGAGGACAAACAGGCACCCTTGGCATTTTCTGAAGCCTGGGCATAGATTATGGTGTTTGTTATCTTGACTCTATGAGATTTTTGTCCTCTGTGGAATACATTTTTGTGCTTTTGCCTGCTGGAGATGTCTCAAGTTACAGATTTCCATCATGGTCTATTTTTTGGTTTTGTTTTGGTTTGGTTTGGTTTTTTTGTCAATAGCTTTTGGGGGCCCTAGCGGGGAAGTTTCCAGTTTCCTCTGTGTGATGACAGCAGCGCTTTTGGCTGGCTCCTTTCAGTCAACTCTCACACATCCAAGCCTGTCCTGCCCTTGTTGTCCTGTTCCCTGACAATACTGTTTGCAGCTGTGCCCCTCTCTGCTCTGCTGATCCTACCTGGGTTTGGGTAGCAGTATCTGCTCTTCACAGATGCTGGGAAGTGAAAATCATCCTCTGCACACCTGGGTCATGGAAAGGCTTCAGTGGCACCTTCACTCCATCTCCTTTGGCAAAAAGTTTCACTTGGAAAAGCAGAGAATTTGTTTTGCCCCAAAGCAATGATCTGAAATACCATGTTTTGGAAGGTGGTGGGAATCTCCTGTTCCAGAACCATGAGAAACACGGGCAGTATTTGATTTCTTCTGCTTCTCTGTGTCCCCGACAGACCAGACATTAAAGTAAACATGTTAAAATTAGGCACAATAATGATGCCAGTAGATCAGGTCTAAGGAGAAACAATAGATGTGAAACAGATTTTTGACCAGTCATTTAATAATGAAACGGTGGTCTTCTAAGTGGAAGGCTGTTGGATTTCTGAATGGAGGGCTGTGTATAGTGCAATGGAAAATGCAGCTTGGTGCTTGTCGCTTCAGCACCGTGATGTTCACGTGGCCACACTGAGCTTTCACAAAACATCCCAAGACTGGATTTTGCTAACTTTTGAGTACTTGCCTTCAGAAAATTAGTGCTGACATTTGAAGATTTGTATTTATAGATTCCCCTTTAGTTCTTGTGGCTTCAAAGAGTTGCGGCTACTTTTAATACTGTGATAGATATTCATCAGGTGAAGGTGAGTCTCCCATTGCTCAGGTCAGGCCCAGTGTTACCAGGTCCTGCTTCCATGTGCCACAGCAGGGAGCAGAGCTGCAGTGCCCAGCCAGGCCCTTTCCACAGACAACCAGAGTATAACTCACTGCATGGCAAGAGAAAACAAATATCCCCAGGCCTTTCCTGTGAGATGACAGTTTTCAGCTGGTTTATGTGCACTGACTTCATGGGATGTCCTTCAGTTTGCAATAATTTCCTACAAGGCAAAAGAAAGAAAAAAACACAAACAAACCACCAAACCCCCAAACATTCTAATGGAGTAACAACAGATTTTCCATGTGTGTTAGATACATAAAAATGGTGCTGGAATTACATTGGATTGACAACACGTATTTGTCTTTGATGGGCATGAGAAACATAAATAGCAATGTAATATAACCTGGTGGTCCCAGTATAGAGTAAGGGTAATGTATTTGTTATTTTGTAAAGGGTTAATCAATGATTAACAGGCATTACAATCAATAGTTAATTGATTGTTGTGGACTTAGTTCCCACATGGCTTGCAGCTGTCTGTAACGTTGCATTCATGCTGCAACGTTTTTATAGCAGTTATTAATCACGCGCTAGTGTTTTTTAAATGTTTGCTTTTTATTAGGGGTAACCAAATTTTCAATAGCACATCAGTGAACTTGAGTTCTTCCTTCACATTAGCAAAAGGGAATCTATAAGAAAGCAGTTAATTTGGCCTTGCTTTCTTTAATTTGGAGAACCCATCAGCTGCATAAGTTGGAGGCACTATCACATTATGAAAGCAATTTTAAGTAAAACACACCATTTATGGAAGAAGCAATCGTAAAGATTTTTGTAATTACAAATATTTGTACTGTTAAGTGAATTGCATTGAAGTATTTGTTGTTGTTGTTGCTTTATTTCCCTGGAGGACTCTTCGGGCTGTGGGAGCTTTGTTATGTTGATAAATGTGCCTGAAAGCTTTATAATGTACTGATGCATTGTAATGATAAATAGAGCTGGTTAAGTAGTAAAGATCAAACACACAATTAAACAGACTGTAATATACATCTTGCTGAGCAAGGGAAAACAATAGTGGAATCAGTAGAGATGAATACAAATGGTTTTATCACACTAAGCAAAAAATATATTCATATGCCTACAGAATGAGGAAATTTGGCCTGATGCTTGCATGAACAGACTTATAAAGTGCTTAATCATATATAAAATACCTTTAAGCTATTCAGCATTTATAATCAGTGGACAGGGCTTTCTCTGACCGCTCGGAGTAATAGAGATG
Source organism: Empidonax traillii (assembly GCF_003031625.1). Classification (NCBI taxonomy): domain Eukaryota; kingdom Metazoa; phylum Chordata; class Aves; order Passeriformes; family Tyrannidae; genus Empidonax; species Empidonax traillii. The sequence continues at coordinate 970,139 of NW_020955368.1, read as the reverse complement.
TGCAAGAAGCCGGGGGTTAAGTGAATCAGCGTGGCGTGGGATGGCTGGCAGAGGAGCCTGGGCACAGCAGGCAGGGCTCACAGGTCTGCCACAGCAGTAAAATTAACAAAAACACGTTGCACTTGACAAAAAAGATTAGAACAGAATATTGGCAGCGCCTGCTCCTATTGTCCAAAATGTCCTTTCCTAGCACCTTTCCCAGCAGGGGGGCTGGTTCACACTTGGCGAGGCCAGAGGGGTTTCACACTTGTTATTGCTGCTTGCTCTTCCAAATACCAGGAGGAAAACGTGATTCAGAAGGAGCATGCTGGAAGAGGGAAATAGAGCCCTGCATTAATGGAGAGTCACAAAAAGAAACCTTTAACACTGAGACATTGAGAGGGACTGTCATTCAAAACTCAGAGCGGTGCCTGCACAACCTGCTTGCAGAGTATCCTTGTCCATTCCAACTTTGAATTGCTCTGAAGGGTGTTTTAACTGAATTTCCTTTGCAGGGGTACCCATAACCAAGTCAGCACAATAGGAACTTGATAGCTCATTTTGTAGATGCTACAGTGAAATAACTCCTCAAGGAGTTAGAATTAGGCAAGATGTAACAGCCAGAAGAAATACTAATTCTCCTGGATCGACTATGTGAGCGCCTACCCTACACAGTGCTTTGCCCACCTGGAATATCATAAGCCATTTAGATTCCTTTGCAGTATCTGGGTATTAGCAAGACTCAGGGGAGCAGCCAAATCCTGCTTCGCTCCTGCCAGCAGCCAAACTCCTAAGCCTCGTGCACACTGGCCAATTATTGTCTAAAATCCCCTCCAGTGCCCACCAAGCTCTGCCGTACCACTGGGACCCACCCAGCAGGCAAAAAAGCATCCACTCATGATGTGGACTGCTGCAAACCTCTTTCCCAAGGATGTACAATGTGATACATTCTGGCCAGCAAATGTGTTAGCTCTAATTTGCCGTGTGCTGCTGATTGCTGAAAGCTTTGCACGTCCTCCAGGAAGTGTGAGTTTATTTAACGAGAAGCAGGGGAGTAGTAACTGCTTCCCACTTCTGGAGTGTAAGAGGGAAAGGAGTGGCCAGGGAAAGCACTGTGGCCCCCCTGCATCTGGCTTCTCACATCCTGAGCTACAGGTGTTGCTCAGCACAGACTCATACAGGAGTTCCCAGGAATATACATGGGAATAGAGCTCATTTCTCTACTGTAAAAGAACCTACTTCCGCCCCAAGAACTGTGTGCCACTCCATGAAGATATTTAGATGTCCAGCTGCCACTTAGGCACCTAAATACCTTTATAGATTTGGGCTTTGGTCCTAATTGTGTTGCTGGAGTCCATAAAGTCACCGTTTTTGCGTGGCAGGCACCGGATCGGAATTGACTGTGGAGAGAAGCACAGCCCGGCAGCCACTGGGTTTGATTTAATTGGGTTGGGCTGGTTTATGGTCCCTGGATATACGTATTTTTTTGCCTTGTTGAAAAACAACATGTCTGCCAAGGCCGGCAGGGAAGTGGGAGCTGTCTGGAGGTGAAATTGCAGGCTGACAGGGACAACCCTGCTCGATGGGAAGTAGACTCCAAAGGGTTTTGTGATGTCTGTCGGTTTATGCCATCTCGTCGTCGCCGAGTTTGCAGCCCAAAGATTATTTTGGATGCTTGCCTATTCCCAGAAGCTCCATGTGCTCGGAACAATTTCAGCTCTGCATTAAGACAATAATTATAATCAAATCTCACGCTCCGCTGCCTCGGCCAGTCACCTCCATGGAGCAGATGGGAAGGGGGCTCGAATCAGCAAGGGTTTTCCCTCCCAGTGTACAACTGGCCCTATGTCTTCAGAAAGGGCTTTTTTGTTTTTCCCCTTGGCTCCCTTCTACTTTTCTCATGGCATGAGGGACAGATTGCAGCTGGAAAATTATGGACAGGGTTGGAAGTGCAGGGAGGGAGAAAGTTATTTTGTCTGCTGTCTGCCTGCTGCTCCTTGTTCACACCTCCAGGCTGGGAGCAGGCAGGCAAAGGAAGCTGGGGTTTTGGTAGTCCCTCTGCATCTGCTGATCTGCAGTGTCGGGTCTGAGATCTGCCCCTTCGCTCAGCCTGGTTGGTTATTCCAAGTCCTGTGTTCCCAGAAAGATGAGGCCACAGAATCACAGAATGGGTCAGGTTGGGAGGGACCATAGAGGGTCATCTGGTCCAACCTTCCTGCTCAGGGAGGGTCAGTGATCAGATCAGAGCAGCCACTGACCTGCCATGGGTGTTGTGCTGTCCCCCATGAGCACATGAGGAGGTTGCTGCTGGTGCTGCCTGTGCCAAGCTGAACTGATTAATTACCTTGAACAGCATAAACACAGGGGCTGACACAGTCTGAGTTCACCAGGGATGTCCCTCAACACATCCATCCCTCCAACTTCTTCTGCATGTCAGGATTAAGGCCAGCTGTAAGTCTCTTTTGTTGGATGGTCTCTCTGTGCTTTGTCACCTCAGCCATAAAAGCAGGAGGGTGCCTGCTCAGATCTGGTGCTGTTTTGACACCCAAATGATGTGTTAAGTCTTCAGAAAATTATAAAATGAGGAGAAAGGTTTCTTTAGGAAAATATTCCCAGAATGGGGACAAAGCTGCTGAGTTGACTGGGTGCCTGTTTTAAAACACACACCTCCACTGCCTGTTGGGGGGCTTTCCTTACAGCCCAGCCTGTGTTGCATCACTGGTTGCTGAGATGCTTGAAATGGAGGAGCACCTCACAATCCCCCTGTGCATTTAGTTTCCACACAGAGCTCCTAAAAAGGCTGAGGGTGAGGACCCTCTGGTTACCAGTGCTGGTCAGACCCAGACAGGAAAATTAGAGCTCAGTTACCTGGAGTCAGTGGTGTGAGATTGGCAGGTGCTCTCAGGGAAGTGAAGACACAGCCTTCGGACTGGCTGTATTCCCTTCATCATCCCCTTGATGAAAAGTCCCAGGGATTTGATGTTTTATTTTATTTCCAGCAATGGTTGATGATATCTCCTTGGTACCATAACTCTTCTATTTTTTTTTTTTTTTTCATTTTAGCTTATTAGAACAGGAAATTGCCTATAAATGTTATGTGGAATAGCTGCTGAATGTTTAAGTTTTTACTGCTCTCTCATGCTGCATCTTTACTCCTCACTGATATTTTCCCCCCTACACATTTTTTTCTTAAAGGCCAATGAGGCTATTTGTGGCTTTCTGCATTACGCTAGTTACTGAGGTTGTTGCTGCGTCCCATGATCGAGATTAATGAGATGTTTGTTCTCTCAAAGGTGATTGCAGTGATTGTTGTTAAAGTACAAAAACAAGCTCTGTTCAGACACTTCCCAGATTTGGGATCTTGACCAAATTTGTGATGGTGTTTTGGATCTGGATCCTTGCCTCATTCACATGGCTGTGTGATTCATGAAAGCACCTCTGGGGAACATTTAAGAAATGCTTCATCTTTAGAGGAATGGGTCAGGCATCATCCACATGACAGCAGGGGACTGTATCAGTCGCTCAGAAGCCCTGACTTGGCAAAATCTTTGCAGATTTTGCAAGACTTTTGGGGATGAGTATCCCTTTTACAAACCCTCCTGCCCACCACAATGCCCAGCCACCAAGGTGACCTCTTCACTCCTGGCTATTTTCGAATCACCCAGGTTGCACCCTGCAGTCCCAAAGAGGTGACCAGATCACAGAACCAAAGAATGGATTGGTTTGGAAGGGACCTTTAAAGGCCGTCTAGCCCAATCCCCCTGCAGTGAGCAGGGACATCTTCAACCAGGTGAGGTTGCTCAGAGCACCAGGATTGATGTAAACACCTCCGAAAGCTGTTTGCACAGTGACCCGTAAACCTCGAGCATTGTTGGCTTTCGTGGCTTTGTGGGCCGGGAAGTTCTTGGGGGGATCTCACAGTTATTCCAGCGAGCAGGGGAAAATGATGACACTGGGGAGGAAGGCAGCTCTCAGCCAAGAGGGTGGGCACGCTCCCCACTGCTCTTCTCCAGCATGTGATCCCCACACTCGTTCACTCCGGGCTGCCTTCTCCTCTCTCCAGCTCCCCCATCGTCTCTGTCCTCCTCCTCCTCCTCCTTTTTCGTGTGCCCACAGTCTCCACCACGTGTGTGCTTTGTGAGTGCTCGTGGTGCTGCTGGAGGGGTGTGGGGAGGTGGCTGGGGCTGGGGTAGCTGTTGCCTCCATGGAGGGGATCAGCTCTTGCTCGTCTCTCCTTTAACAGTGTGCCACAGGCTCGCACTCACGCCCGCGCTCGCAGAAGCAGCTGCCTTGATGAATATTTGCCCAAATCATTACGCTTTCCAGCAGTTAGCCTGCAAAAGGCCCAGCACCATTTGTATGGTAATGGAAGGCTTTCTCAGAAATGTTTTGGAAGCAATCAGCTAAACTAATAGGATTTTATGTAAACCAATCTCTTTCTTTAGATCAGGGTGGTTGTTTTTTTTCTTTCTTTCCTTTTTTTTTTTTTTTTTTTTTTTTTCCTTTACTGGAGAGGAGGGTAAGAGCTTTTTAATAAATGCAAATTGATATTTCAATGAAAATGGAAATGAGAGGAAAAGTTCATCACCAGGGTAAAATGCTGTGACTTTGCTCCAGCAGCAGCTTCATGTCTGATTCTCTGCACATTCCCCAGCAGCCACAGCGAATTTCTGAGGTGCTGAGGCATCGTGCAATGAGAAGAGCTTTTTTCCACCTTCACACTATAAAAAGACATCACCTGGGTTGATCTTTTCATCACCCCATCAAAGCTGTGGTTTCTCTGGTCCTGGGCCTCTGCAGAGGGTCAGAGCAAGCGGTCACAGAGAGGAGGCTGTGGCTGAGGGGGGTCAGGCAGTTGTTATTGCTCATTTCTGCTGTGGATCAGCAGCTCTGGTACTCTGTAACTGGAGCTTTCTGTACCTCTCCAGCAGGATTTGAGAAAAGTAAAGGATGAGAAGCATTCAGAAACCTGATTTATGTTGTGTGCTCAAAGCTCTGCTTTTAAGATAAGTGCTTTGCACTGGGAAATTGTTCACTGCATTCATCTACGACCAAGAGATTTGCTGCAAACCCCAAATGTTTTTTCAGTTGGGACACAGGCAAGGTAACTTTCTTGGCTTTGCTCCTGCTTCCCTCACTGTTAAAAGGGCCTGATAAGTGACAGCAGATCATTTGCTTGGAGTGTGAGCTGTTTGGAATCTCTGCAGTCAACAATTTAGTTGTTTTCTTGTTTATATATATATAATTAAATTAAACTCTCACTGATCTGTAGACACTATGGCACTGCTGGGAGTGCTGTTCACCCAGACCCAGGCCAGCAGGGTTCTGGCATCCAGCAGGGTTTCAGGTGAGAAATTCTCACCCTACAAGGCTGAACCTGAATTTCGAGCAGCAGAGTTTCAGGCTTGTTTATCCTGTGTAGCAAAGGACAGCAAGTGTACATGACAGAGAGGCAGGATGAGTCCCTAAGGCTTTGGAGAGCAACCTCCAGCAGCACATGGGCAGAATGGACCCTGTCATAGGGTGCTGTATGAACTTGTTAGCAGTGTAAAAAGTGTCAAAAAAAGAAGCATGACGGGAGTGGTGTGGTACCCATTTACTGGTGACACCAGCAAGGCGTGCAAACCTCAAAGGGCAAAGGCAAAAATACCAAGATGTCACTCCATCCCTTGGAAAGTCCCAAACATCTCAGATGGGTGGTAGAGAAACGGGATTTTCCACCATGCTGGACTTGATGCTGTGGCATGCTGTGACTCTGGCTGCAGCAGCAGCCACACGAAGGGGAGGCAACACAGGGAGTTCAGTGCCTTATCACACTAACACTGATCTGAACCTGCCTGGTCTGTCAGTGGCTTTAATAGAGTTCATGTCCTGCTAGCTGCCAGATGCACTTGTGTGCTGCTTGCAACATTTTGGTCTGGAAATCAGGTACCCAAAGTCAGCTCTGGGTGTGCTTGTAAACCTTCAGGAGAGTAAAGACCAGGCATCTGTCCACTGTGCCCTGGCTGGGATGGAAGCTTTAAGAAATGCCTTCCTCCCTCCAGCCGTTTCTTCCTGACCCTTCATTTGTGCCAAGACAGCTGCTGATGGTGCTGTCCTGTAACCAGACTGCTGAAATGCTTTCAGATACAAATTCTTAGAAGAAATAATTTGGGGAGTTTGTTTTTAGCAGGTATTGCTTTCAGTGTCAAAGGCTGCCACAGGATTCCTCTGCAGTAATTCCTCCTTTGAGATAGATTCTCTCAGGACAGAAGGACCTTGCTCAAGCTTTGGTCATGTGCAAGAACACAAGGTCTAATCAGTGTCTTATGATGTGGAAACAAAATCTGACCTACAAATATGCCTGGTGGGTGGTTATTAGGCCTGCCTGAAAATATTCAAGATTTTATCCAGCAACTGAATCCAACTTTGCAACTGGAAGAATCAAATCTAAGATGTTAAATGAGCATTTATTCAAATACATTTTCATATTTGAAACCATGTGGAACAGTATTAGCAACATGAGAAAAAAGAATGTGTGTTTTTACAGGGTGTGATCTTTTTAAACCTCCCTGTCTGAAGACTGTCCTAAAAGAGCAAGAGAAAATCGTGGTGCTTTGGTGTGCCACATTCCTGGTTAGATGCTTTCCAGATACAATACTGCATTTCCAGGCATTGAAGTTACGACCAACTAGATTATTAAACTGAATATTTAAATTGTTGCATGGTTTAAATGCTTTGCAAGTTTGTCTGGGCTACATTAAGTTTAAAAGTGAGTGAAAAGTCCTTCTTGAATTACAAAATTGACTAGTTTTTGCTTCTCTGACATCTCAATCCACTCCTGGAGATGCATTCACTGGGGCCTTGAAAAGTTTGTTTAAACAATTCAGTCTCTGCAAGCTATAATTTTTTGATTTGTAGCATTTATTGAATGCTATAGTCTCAGCATTCAATCAAAATACTACTGAAGTTTCAAACTGCATCAGATTTTATATCTTCTAAGAGTGAAAGTAAAATAAACAGAGTATATCCAGAAACCTACCCTAATACTCACAAGGGATGCTAAAACCAAATTTAAAACCAATCAGTAACGTTCAGTTGAAAATTACTTAGATGGAAAAAGCAGTTTCTGCAAAAAATAATATTCCAGCTTTGATTGGTGAAATTGAAACAAAATCTTTCCCTGTGGTTTGGATCTACCACAATAATAAAAAAAAAAATATCTCTTTTTACAAATGAATCCAAACTCTTCCAGGGGTGGCTGCCTGCAGTTTAAGAGTTTGTGCTTCAGTTGCCTCCTGTTAGCTGGAGATCAATGCTACTTATAAATAGAGTGTGCCAACAAGACATGGAAAGACCTGAAAACTCTCCTTCCCCCTGCTTTTTTCCCTTACATCTCTTAATCTCCTGCTCCTGGGAGCTACCTGTGTGGATGGCAGACATGGGGAGGGAGTTTTCTATTGATCAACCGGTCCCTGATGGAAACACCCCATCGATTGGTGCTTGTGCTTTTCACCATGGCAGGACTTTTAGAGGAAAAGCAGCAACCCTAAGTCTTTCCATTGGAAGGGAGAAGTGAGGAAGAGGTGATGTTCTCCAGGTACAGCAAACAGCTGATGCACTAGTAAGGTTCTGTATTTCATAGCAAGTTTTCAGATCTGAACCCAGATATGGTTGTGCTGAAGATCCCCAATAATGGGATCGTTGCACTTCTGTGTTGCTCAGAACATCTGTCTTTGGAATGTTGTGTCCTTTTTCCTTGATTCAACATCTGTTTGTGTCCTTTTGAATTGTCAGGCTGTTTGACTGTTCCCTGTCTAGTTTGCTCACCTCCCTGGATGGAAGATACCTTTCCTGGTGCAAGACTGTTACAGGACTGATAGGATATCCAGAAGTTATTCCTCCAGCTGGAAGGAATCTATCAGTGCTGCAAAGCCCCACCCCCCCCCAAAGACTGGCCAGCAAAACCAGCTGGAGATGTGAAGCACCCCTTCCTTGCTTCTCCTTGCTAGTGGGAAGACTTGTCATAGTTTAGATGAAATAGATACAAGACACTCCTGCAGGATGGAAAGGCAAATTTTTCAAGAAGGAATGACTCAAGTGAGCAAATCCTGCAGAACATGAAACAAACTCCTCTACCTGGCTTTCTTCGTGTACTGTTGGAGCATTTTAATAAGTGAAAAGAATATTCCAAAGCTTGCAGTTGTAATATCCTTGAATCCACTTAACTACTACGTAACTTTCTTCTGCCACACTTTGAAGTTGCTCATACTTGTAGTGGGTGTATCTCCCAGCCATGGGTGTAGCTCCTAGGAATAAAACTCCCTTTATGATCAATGGAGATGAAAGCAGGTCATGTCAGAGCACATCATCCCATTCTTAGTGTCCTGGCTGGCCAGACACCTACACTGTAGATGCTGATGTCTGGTGAGATGAAGACACTCTATTCCATGGCTGTCTTTTTACCCCAGCTATAGCTTATTATGAGTGGAGTGTAATATTATCTACACAAAAATTGCTCAGTAAAGTTTAAAATGTCATAAAACTTTTGTGACTTTTTTCTTGTAAAGCAATTTATCCCCTCTCAGTTAAGGTGTCACAGACTCCAAGGTGTGCCAATGACAGGTTTTCAGGTTGTCCTTCATACTCTAAGCATCAATGACTTTCTCAGATGTCTGGACTGAAGATTTTGCCTGTTTAAAATATTTTGGAATCTGTCCACTTTAGCTTTTCTCTAAATTTTTCGAGGCATTGAAAAGCACAATTGCACACTTATCCTGCTCAGCTGTTTCCATCTGGAATCCCACACCAGTGCTTGTGGGATAGTTAACTTGGCCTAAGAAAGTATTACGGAATTCATTCTATGAATTTGGAGAAAATATGCCTAAGAGGTAAGTTGTAGTTGATCACAATTTCAAAATTTCTCTTTTTGTGATGTTATGTGGGTTTTTTTGTTTGTTTGTTTGTTTGTTTGTTTGTTTTCCAGGAAAACAAAGTAACTTTTGAGCAGTCTCCAATTAAGTTATGAAAAATATTTATTTTGCGTAGAGGGCTTATTCTACCAGTCTCCAGGTGGATCTCAAAAGCAGCTAAATGGGATTAATTCAATATAACAGTAAACAGGAACTTGACACCAATGTCCCCACCAGGCTGGATCTGCTCAGAGCTTTGTTGGCTGCTCTGGAGACCAGAAGCTCAGCCCAGAGCAGAGTCCTGCTGGTGGTTCACAGAGCAGCACCAGCAGCAAGGACTGTCCTTGGCCTCTCTGCTGAGGCAGAAAGACCATCAGGTTAAACAGACAGCTCTTCCACTTTCACTCCTCCAAGCCTTCACATCAAAAATATTCATGAAGGTAGTAGGGCCTTGGCAGTCTATTCTTGGGACTGGCTCATCTTCCTGCAGTCCAAACCCAGCCTTGACCCATCAGTTGAGTTTGTGTAGGGTTGTACAATGCCATGGCTCACCTTAGATAAGTATTAAGTGCTGATCCATATGTTGCCTTCCCAGTGGTCCCTAATTCTTAAACTGTATTTTAAACATCTTCTATTTTACTAGTCTTGATAGTGGTGTTTCAAGATGTTGGGATTTCGGTTTTTTTGGTGCCTTTAATAGAAGTAAGACTAATATGCAGATTGCTGATAAAATGAGCTGCCTTTAAGTGGGAAAAACTGTGATGACTGTCTAATCTCCAGTGGTTATATGATCATTAACACTGGAGGCCATACCTAATTGCTATTTTTGGCACAGGGGATCTGTAAACATCAGGGACAGAAACCTGGGTCCAGCTTATCTCTTTGTGCTGCTCAAGTGTGCTCCTACTTATGGGATAAGTCAGGAGCAAGGGCCTGACTTCAGCTGGCTGCTCTATATCCCATTGTGTCACGCCAACAAAGCAGCCTTGTCTCCTTCCTGAAGGCTCACACAGTGAGCAGAGATGATGTGGGATATCTCCAGGTCTACTGGTGACACGGGGACACTGAGTGCACTGCGCTTCATGTAGCCTGTTTGTGGTCTTAGATGCAGCTACGTTGTAGAAGTGAAGCCAAGGGGGCTGGACCATACAATAACTGTTCATCCCACTGCACCTTTGTGAGTCAGGGAATTGTTGCTCCTTGGATGCTTGTAAATGACTTTCTGAGGGGTCCTCTAGAGATGTGAACCCTGCTTTCCCAAGTCATCAGGATCACCAGGACCTCAAGAGCGCTTGACCTCATTCAATGCACGTAACACTTTTAGCCATAATCTGTATGAGGCCTCGAGAGATGGTACAGGAGTCTTACACTGGCAGGTGTGTTGCCATAATCCATCACGTCTTGGTTGTATTTGCAAGGCTTTATGGAAGATGTGTCTTCTGTGGCTTTTTTGGCCTTTATTGCATTCACCCACCCCATTTGTTATTTTCCTGAAGAAGAAGCTTGTGTGAGTCATCTGATGACCATTTTAGAAAGGCTCAGCTGTGGGGCTGATAGTGCAGTTTGCAGAGCAGGGCCGGCACTGCAGGGATATATCATTTCAGAGCGGTGTCAGTATTTCATACAGCTGCAGCCCTCTCTGCTAACTCTGGTTTATAGGAGCAGTGCAATGCTCCGGCATTTCCATGGACTTCCAGGCTGAATCAGAAATGCTAAACACTAAAATATGCCCTTAGTGCTATTGACATCCGCAGTTCAAGTTACCATCCCACTGAGCTCCAACCCTAAATTTCAGAGGGGCTGGTTAAATTGAACGGGCACTGAGATGAGCAGGCAGGGAGTGGGATGTAGAAGTTGCCTGGGGTCTGGTAAATTTTCTGCAGTGGTCCCTTGTGCATGGGATGGCCCCTTCTGGATCCAGCACGAGCAGCTCCAGCTGGGTAGCAGTTGTGCAGCAGCAGTGACCTGGTTTGGGAGCAACCTCTGCTAACCCCTCCCGCATGCCAAGATAAAGATTGGCCATATGCTCCCACGCACACTTTTGTGCCAAAAGTTCGTCTTCCAAGGGGTCTTAGAGAGAAGCTGCACTCCTGTGGAAAAAACATCTGAAGATATCACAGGAAAAGAGAAAAACCACTGCTCAAGCACTTTTCTGCATGGACAGATAATATAAAACAAAGGTGTTTGAACATCAGGGGTAGTCCAATTCTGCTTGACTCCTAGCCATGTATTTAAAAAGCATTTGGATGCAAAGGGAGGATAATGAAGCCACAGCTGAAGGTCCCAGTAGTGCTGAATAAACCAAGAGACAAGATGTCCTGTTTCCCCTCAGTCCTGCTGGAAATACCATCGTACGGTTTCAGGGCACTGAGATGCAAGTCCTGAGAGGCTGTCAGAAAGTCCTGGTTGCTGTAGTACAAGTGGGAAGGCAAGTCTGCAGAGCCCATGGTGATGATCTGGAGTTCCACTTTCGGAAATCAGTTTTGGATCTTTAGAGCCAAATCTGAAGAGCATTGGGACTTCTAAAACCCTGATACAGAAAGATTCTTGACATCTTTTTGCCTCTCTAATCATCCCACTTTGATTTTCAAGACTTTTGGTGAAAGCTGAATGCCTTACCAGAAGTTAACTGCCTGAATACCCTGCAGACTGAGATCCAAGTCATACCTTAGAAGGAAAGCGCTCCTACCTGACTCAAATGCCTTGGGAAGTGTTAGCTCTCATCTGAGCAGTAAAACATCCCACAGGCACTTGAAAATTGCACATGGGAAAGGGTCTCTTCTTGTATTAGTTCCAATTTCTGCATAAATGAGAGAGACACCAGGTGATACCCAACTGCAGCTAGAAACAAAAGCCACATGATTACAAAGGCAACTAAACATTCTTTTCTGCTCACTGCTTGAAAGTGGGACCATCTTTTCAGTGCTGCCATTCATTCTTGCTTATCACATTTCCATCAATGAACCTCCCAGTCAAGTCCTTATCTGCACTGTTCCCTGCCTCACCTTTCCTGCGTGAGAAATCTGCAAGCAGCCTGAAAAGAATTTATAGGCTTCCTGCATATTCACGTCGTTACTTACACCCCCTTAAACAATTCCATTTTTCTCTCTGCAGTTTTGTGCTTGCAGAGCTGGGGCTGTGTACACACAGCTTTTGTTGTGCTCGCTTCAGCCCTTGGCAGAGAGCTTGCTGCAGTATTTTCCCCAAGGGAACAGCAGCAGTGCCTGCCCCATCTCCAGGGGTACAGGACCTGGGGTTGTGGCTGAGCTGCTGGCATCGATGTGCTCGTGCTTCTTGCTTACCCAGTGTGGTTGAAAATGGCTCTGATGACTCATTTATCGTATAGTCATTTTTATTTAGCAATTCTGGTCATCCTGAAAGAGAAAGCTGCCTACAAGGTTCTGGAGATGCAGAAATCTCCCCCTTTCCTCCTTCTGCTGTGGTGGAGGGAGGATGTGTGCCTGGTGGGAAGCAGGAGGGGGCAGCTGAGCTGCCTGATGTGCCTTGGTGACCCTCTCAGGCCTTTTCTGCTGGAGCTGCAGCGCCAGAGGGGTTCTGTGGGGCTGCAGCAGAGTGATGAGGGGCACTCCTGGCTGATGGACTGACCAGCAGGCTAGCTGCAAAAAAGGGGGAGGCTTTGGCAAAAGACATTTCCGAGATGTGTGTTTCTCCATTGGTGGAACAACTGAGCACTTTATTGTAATGGTATTAAACTACATGTCCTGGCTTTAGCCTGTACCAAAGCCAGGCAGAGCTCTGAATTGAGCACGTGGTCAGTCATAATGTGAAACCTCAAAACTAAGCCAGAAGGTGACCTCGGTTAGAGCTCCAAAGGGAAGCAGGAGCCAGGTTGTTGGTCTGTCTTTGCTGGACCTGAGGTTTCATTCACGTGCTCTGGCCACAGCAGTGCACCACAGCCCCTCTGCCGACAGATAATTCCAGCTTGCTTTCCCCAAAGTGCAGTGCTGGATGTGTCAAGTTGAGCTCACAGCCAGCAGTGGGAATCACATGGGCCCTGACATGCTGAGTGTGCTTTTTAAACCTTAGGACTGTGCCTCTCTTAGCCCCTGGCACCATGCTTTGAGGTGCAGTGGAGGCCTGAAATCAAAGTTTCTGAAAGTCCACATAAATCTATAGCTTTTGCATCTGCAGTCTCACCTGTGGCCTCAAGTACTTGACATGAAGGTGTCAGCAGATGCTTCTGAACACCTCCAGGCAAGGTAAAATGAGCCTCGTTTTTCTCCTGTATGAGGGCAGTTCATGCTCCCAACTTTGATACTTCCTGCAGAGCTGGCCACACTCTCTGAAGAGAACCAAGCAGAGCTGGAAAAGGTCCAGGAATTGGTAATGGTTGTGGAAGAATGAGGGCCTTTGGAAGAGGTCCTCTCTGAGGCAAGGGTTTGGTGAGCCAGCAAGAACTAGAAGCAGCAAAATTATTTCACTGAAGTGGTCTTAACCCAGAATATAACTTGACCCTCCTGGCACAGGCTGTTACGAAAGCAAAGGTGGACTCAGAAAGGGCTTTGACAAATTGTGATGAGGTCAGTACATGGTGGCAACCAAAACAAAACAGGGGTCCAGATGCCACATCCTGCTCGAGCTGTTGCTAAACTCCTGGTTTGTCAGAAGCTTGGGGGTTTGGCCAAGAGTGACATTCTCTTCTTCTCATGCAAGTCACAAGGCCCTGGGTTCTGGATGGACCTTTGCTCTGACTAATATTCAGGCTCTAACACTTGGAGTTTACCTGGCAGCAAGTCCCAACGACGTAAGTTAAAACTGAAGTGCCAGGACCTGTCAGGGATGTGACATTTGTTTGGATTGTCCTGGTCAGTGTAATTTTTCTTCTGTATACTGAGTTATAGTATTGTTTCTGCAGCAAGCCAGTCACACCCTGCTAGCATTTTTGTGGGCTACGACTCTTCTATTTCCTCTCTTCTTGCTCATTCATGGTCATGAGACTGAGCAGTGACAGCTGGGGATTTTAAAAAGCAAATTGTGATTTTTCTGTATGTGCAAGAGGAGAACTTCAGCAAAGTTTCAATTTCAGAAAGTACTGACCTTAAAAGCCTTTTTAAGATTAGGTCAGCCTGGACAACTCAGAACAGAAGGGTTCAAAACCACCAATCACAGGAAAACTGGTGTTAAAGCCACCAGAAATAAATCAACCCTCACATAAAAACTGCAAGTAATTATTACCTCCGTGATTCAAAAGTTTGTTTTAATCATTATGCAAATGAAATGTAAGCCCTCACCCATGATTTGATAGATTTGATGGCATTTATCCTCTATAAGAAAAGAGATTCATTAACGTTTCCTGGCATTTGGCAATCAGCAAAGGCCTGATTTTGTCTCAAAGCATAAATACAGTGTTTCTTGCTAGGTGTAATGATGCTGTGTTTGCAAGTGCTGGTCTAATTGGACAGAAGCAAAATAACAAAACCTGTCAAAAACTTTACACCTTTGTTGCTGAAGATCATAAGAGTCATAGAAAGGTTTGGGTTGGAAGAGACCTTAAAGATCATCCAGTTCCAAACCCCCTGCCGTGGTCAGGGACAACTTCCACTAGAGCAGGTTGCTCCAAGCCCCATCCAACTCGGCCTTAAACACTTCCTCCTTGCTGCCATACTGCAACAATTTACAGCAACATGCACATCACTTGTGATCAAAAATTACTCCTAGATATCATTTGTCACCACTCAGTAACCAGCTAGCTTGGTGTCCTCAGGGTTTCCCAGGGTTGTTCTTGGTTGTATCCACAGGCCTGGAGGATCATAGAATAACAGAATGGTTTGGGCTGAATTGGACATTAAAGTTATTTTCTAGTTCCAACCCTCCTGCCATGGGCAGGGACAACTTCCACTAGACCAGGTTGCTCAGGCCCCATCCAACCTGGTCCCATCCAACCCCTTCCAGGGATGGGAAGGCCAGAAGGAACCTCTGCTGAACACAAGGGCTGGTGCCCGATCCTGAAGGGCTGTGAGTGCTGCCTGGAAGTGTTGACAGTGGCAAGCTCTGCATGCCTAAATCAGACACCTAAGATGAGAGTTTGATTTCCATGTGGGCAGTGGGAAGGACTTTCAACTCCTTCGAGGTACCTGGTGTGTGTGTCTCTCCATTGCAAGCAAGATTTTCCTCTCCTGTACATCCATGTGGCGTCTGACAGAGTAGCGCCCCAGCCTCCTGAAGGGCTGCAGTATGTCCCTGGATGCTCCCTCACTGCCAAAATCCCAGGTTGGGCGGGAGCACCAGCAACACCTCCCAAGGGAGTCACAGGTGCTGTAACAGTATCCAGTGTACATTTTGAAAGCTCCCATTTCCAGCCTGCCGCAATCCTGACGGCGTTTGCGCCTCTCCTGTCGATTCACCAGCGCTGTTTGTTTGAACGGGGAACTCTTTTGTTGCTCTATCAAAGTCTTGCTGACATAGCCTGCAGCTACGAGCAAATGTTGTGTGGCTGCAAGCTGGAGCACTGGAGAGACAGGAAGCGTGTTCAATATTGATAAAGAGCAGAACGGGGGCTTGTTTAAATTGCGCACAGACAACTTTTCCATAACTAAGGGAGCAACAGACGCCATCCCTCGCCTACAAATGAAATGACTAGCAAAAAGCAGGAGACGCACACGACATGCAGCCTGACACATGCCTGTGAGCAGAAGTGATGGTGAAAGGGACCTGAGATGATTCCCAAGGACGGGCTGTACATGCCTGTTGTTCCTTTGTTTCCAGCTGGGAGCACGGGTGTTTGGAAATCTTGTGCTGTTTCCTCAGCAATCAGACAGGGCTTGCCATAAGCCCTAAATAAGAGTGGAGTCCTCTTGCATGAGGCCTTGTAGGCTTTTGAGTGCTCTTCTTCATGCTGGAATGATTCAACCTGAAGCAAATGAAACAGGTAGACTAAGAGATGCAGTCAACCTATATGCTCAGTCCCTATTCCCAGGGGCTAATGTGTGTGTGTAATTGCTTCCTTCCTATCTGCAGCTATATCCTAGGTTTATTCATGGGAATACATACCAGTGCTGCGTCTTAATATTTTTAAAAAATTGAGAGTTCTGCTGGGCAGCAAAAAATGGGATCAGGGTAACTGCTAGGAGAGGTAGTCTGGAGGCTGCTGGAGTTGATTGTGGGCTTCACTTCCAATACACAGGTTACAACTGCAGCATGTAGGCACTGGCACAGGTTACCCAGAGCATTGCCCCATCCCTGCAAATGTTTAAGGCCAGGTTGGGTGGAGCTTTGAGCAACCTGCTCTAGTGGAAGTTGTTCCTGACCATGGTAGGGGGCTTGGAACTGGATGATCTTTAAGGTCTCTTCCAACCCAAACCATTCTGTGATTCTGTGATTAGAAATGTGCCCACCTGCTAGCCATTCTCTTCCAGATGCCATTGTCTCTGCATTCCCTTTTTCCTAAGTTTTGGGAACTTTTCCCCGATCAGAAACTCTTAGAGGAATTTCCAGACCCTTCTAGCCACACCAGGCTGTTTTAAATCGTGGTCCCACTGTCCAGGCCATGCTGATGAACTCTTGTCTCATCCTTGTGTTCCCACGAAGTCAAGGGGGTTCCCCTTGCATGTTCTTTTGGTCACTGAGGATTCAAACATGCTGGTCTGCTCACAGGACAAGGGCCAGCATGGGCAGCCTGCTCTCTGCACAGCTCTCATCGAGCGCTGTTTAAAATGGGCACAGGCATCCAGGTCTGTGCCAATGCTGTAATTTAGCAGCTGGCACATTTCAGTGCTTGCAAGTGGGATCGATCTCTTTTTAATCATTTATGTTTAATTATTGTTTCCAGATAGCTCTCTCGTGTTTTATTGCTAGCAAATTTCTGAAGAACTTTTTTTAAGCTTGAACTGAAAATCTTAACATCACCCAGCAAGAAAGAGCTTCAGTTAGGAGACTTCTCACATGCTTGGAGCTCCTGGGGAGGTCAGGGGTTTAATTCACTGAAATATTTTGGTTGGAAGATATCTTGTCTGACTTGTGCTTACAGCTGGAACGTCCTCAAAGGAGGCTGAGGTTGCTCAAGCCTTGCCCAGTCAAATCTTGGTTATTTCCAAAGAAGAAGATTTAAGGGGCCTGGTTACAGCCCCAGTTTGTCCCCATGCTGCACTGTTGTATGGGTTTATCCCATCCCAGAGGCAGGACTGTGTTGAGCTCCACGAGGTTCCCACCAGCCTGTTTCTCCAGCCTGTTCAGGTCCCCCTGAATAAAGCCCTACCTCCAGTGTGACAACCAGCAATCCAGACTGGTGGTGTTGTGAACTGGGTGAGAGTGTGCAAAGAGCTGTCCAAGCAGGGCTGATGGTCAGATGCATCCTGTAGCTACCTAATGCAATGGGTCTAATCCAAAAGACACATAGAGAGGTGAAGACTTGAGTCCTCCAGCACCATTCCCTGAAAGGAAAGGGATCAGGAGCTGGTGAGCTCTACTGTGACAAGAACCTGGGGGCAGCACATCACTCTAGATGTTCAGTCATGTATTGCCTTTATATTGTCCTGGAAGAGGAGCATTCACCAGGGCCACTGTTCAAAGAGCCCTGCTATTGTATGTGGTCAGAAAGAAACACCATGGACTCACAAAGCTTTTTGGCAACACCCCTATTTCCTAACAAACATTTAATTTCTCATTAGGTAATTGATGTTTAATTGTTGCTGCTCAGTATAATTAACTTTTCTGAACTGTCTGTTTACTTGAGCTATGGAGAGAACAAACAGTAAAGACTGAGTTCAGCTGCCACATATAAGCTATTCCCTACATTGTATAGGTTAATTCAGGTTGGAAGGGGCTCCAAGAGGTCTCTAGTCCAACCTCCTACTCAAACAGCACAGCTATGAAATCAAACCAGTTTATTGCACGTGCTGTGTTGAAGAATATATTTTTATCACAAGGGTTATATTTGTTTGTGGTGCAAACACGTTCAGAGCACTTGCAGGCCTCCCCTTTGCAGGAATGCAGAGATGGAGCAGGCTCCTTGCTCTCACCCCACGGGTTGTGCAGTGTGGCATTTGGTTTATGATATCAGTGCATTTGTTTGCAAGGTGCATTACCATACCAGCCCCCATCCACTGAGAAATGAAAAATTGCGGGTGACAACCCCCCCTTCACTATTCAGAGCATGAAGGAAGATGATGCTGGTAATTGGGTGTTTGCTGTCTAAAGGAGGAAGTTTGTAATCCATTGCTATCTCTGACATGATGTCTCAGCAACCCCCCCAAGCCACGATTTATCTCAGCCACTTAATATCTGTGTGGAGGGACAGAATGGCATATTCAGGATGAGCCATTATGAACTGTCTATTTGGGAATACAGAGTGTTTTATAACCTTCTGTGCGTATTTTTTACTTTAAATGAAGGAAATTAATGGCTAAATTCTGCAGAGAAATAATGCCTGATGGAAAGCACTGTTCGAGGGACAGTGGTACATGAAAGCTGAAATTGTATTTCTCTTTCAGCATGATATCTGTTTTCTTTTAATCACAGGAATGAAGGACTAGAGTTGCAGTCTTAACTGTTAATTTCCTGTCTATTGTCTATTCAAACAAGATCCTGCTGTATCATTTATAATAAATGCATTTAGAGATAGGGTTGAAACCAGGGCCTGCCCTCTGCCCCCCTCCAGGGGCAGCTAATTCCTGCAGTCCAGGCCACCCTTTCCACTCAGTGCAAGGGCCAAAGCAGCCTGCTGAGTGCTGAGAAAGTGGGGGCTGAAGCATCAAGGGAAGGGCAATAGAGAATAAAAATGAGCAATAGAGCCAAATATTCAGCTGTGAGAAAGATCATAGGATCACAGAATGGTTTGTGTTGGAAGGGACCTTAAAGATCATCCAGATCATCCTCTGCTGTGGGCAAGGACACCTTCCACTAGACCAGGTTGCTCAAAGCCTCATCCAACTTGGCCCTGGACACTTCCAGGAATGGGAAATCCACAACTTCTTTCTGCTCAGACACATTTATCAAGTGGGCCAAGGAGAGGACGCAACCGAGCAGCAGTTTGGACGGTGCCAATGAGTGCAGGAGTAGTGCAGAGCCCTGGGCACAGTCACTGTAAGAAGTATTTTGGCACAGCTCCCACTCAAGCTGCACTCAAAAAGGAATTGTGTGAGGTTGTTTGGAAAAGGGTATTTATAGTAGCCAGAGGGTGCCCAGGGCTAGCCCAGTGTTCTGCCCTTGTCCTGTGTTAATGGTAGAGCAGGACAGAAATATTTAGGGCACATTGTTAAAAAGAAAATTAAAAATAAAATAAAAATTAAGAGTGATACCTGGTTTTTTTTATTTCTCATCAGAAATTTTACTACCTTGTGGTTAGTAGATATTTTAGAAAACTTCAGCTTAAAGAACTACTGGGTTTGACCTGACACACCTACATTTACTCTTATCAGTCATGGAGACCTACTAGGAGGGCAATGTTTTGTTTGTTTTTTTTTTTTTAAGATGAGCTAAATGTATGTACCAGGATTGAAGTGATTTTTTTTTTGTTTTGTTTTTTTTAAGCTTACAATTCTGGAAAAGAGAACAGTGATCTTATAGGAATCCAAAACTGTGATGCTGAAGCTCTTGAATTATTCATATGATCTTATTCAATGCACTGTGATTATTTCTGATGCTTCAAACTCCTGGATAGCTTTTGATGCCTGTATTATTTCTATGTAAATTCCAGCCATTAGCTGGTTTTATCAATAAGGTTCAGATTGAATCGTGCCTCCCCTGCAAATTAATGCAGGCTTAGACAAATGCAAGAGAAGATTCAAACTATGAGATCACAAACTGTTAGATGTGGGTTTAGAACAAAACCATGTATATGTTATTTCAAGCTTTAGAAGGCGGTAACTGAAAATATTAGCACATATAGGGACATTTAGCAGATTGGTACACATGGAAGAGCGAGCCAAGCTGCTGGCTTGTGAGGCTTTTAGGATGTATAGATAGACTCTTAGTTCTGCCACAGTGCTTCACTGTTCCCACTCAGGAAACCAGAGGATGTTAGACTGGCTATTGACTTACTGTCACCACAGCTAATTAAACCACAAAAATTGTTTTCAAACAAACTTAAAGATCAGATTTAAAGTCATAAAAGCAGGAAGATCCAGGATAGGGCCGTTTGTCCCTCTAATTCACCGTGACGTGCCTTTGGGCTGTCTTTAGCAGAAATGGCATGTGTCATTGATTAGAGCCTACCCAGTGCAGAGGCCCAGAGGGAACGGCGTGGCACTCTGAGCACTCAGTTCTCATGCCCTTCTGCATGAGGCTCTGCCTCTAAGACAATTTTATTTCATTATTGTAGTGTTAATTTTTTTTCAGACTACTATTTTACTTTTTTTTTTTAAATTGCCCTTTCTTTTCTCAGCAAAGGAGGGCAAAAGATATGATGATCTTTAATGGATGGGAAGCTTTTCTGAGAGCAGCATGACCAGGGCAGTGACTGATTCAGGTCTGCTGACACCCGAAGCTGTACCTGCAAATCTGGTCAATCAATTTATTCCCCTTAAAGCAGAGATGAAACTGGTTTAGTAATAAAACACTGGTTTGCTAATAAAGGGTTACATCTCTCTGGCCCAGTACAGTGTGGGAGATGCTGTTATGGAAAGCAAAGGAAACCTAATTTCCCCTGATATTGACCACTATAATGGTCTCAAAAATGAGTAATAGAAAATTTTAAAGGAAAGATGGTGTAGTGGAGGTCAGCCTGGACTGCCAGGAAGGGCAGTTTGACCTCATGTGAAAGTGGAGGACAATAGCAAGATCCAGACAGGAATCGTGTCTCTAAAGTAGAGATGTTCAGATCCATTTTTACCACAAAGACAGGTTACACCTACCAGAACCAGAGGTACCCTTATATCTGTTCTCCCCTTAAAATGTATCCCCCTCCTTCTCCCTTATCTCCCTCCACCTATCTTTTAACCAGATATTTAAATCTCCTAATTAATTTTTCAGCACGCTCCTTCCCCACCTGGACCAAGAGTTGCTGTGGGGAGTGAGTGGTAGCAAGATGAGTAAATTTATGAAATTTGGGTGGAGTGGGGAATCCCTCACCCCACCAAGACTGAACTCACAGGCTGGGCTGGATGGCAGTACTGTAACAGGCAGTTATTCCTACAAGACCTCATTGCTCTGCCTTACCCAGAACTGCAACACTGATAAAAAAAAGGGGTGAGACGGGGAAAGTTGCTTCTAAGTAATTGCTTCTTATGCAGTGTCCCAAAGGCAAATACTCCAGAGTTTGTGGAAGATGGGGCTTAAGCTATCTCTGGTTAATTTAGGATTTACACTAAAGTCCCAACTAAGTAATTGATCCAGAAATAACTGAGTAAAGGGAATCAGCATCTCCCTTGGCTGGACTTTGCTCAGTAGGAGACCATCTGGTGTCTAGGTTCTGGGGCAGAGTTGGTGGATTCAGCGGTATGGCCATGGAAATGAGGAAAAGGTGTTTAACCCAATCCTTCCCTTCACGTTCTCCCATGATCAGCACAGGCAGCTCTCCCTGGAAGGGCTCACGTTTGTTGTTGTCTTAACATCTGCTGCTTCTTTCCACCTCCTTCTTGGGAAACACACGCATGAACGCTGATGCTGCTGGACCGCACAACAGGCAGGGGCTAGGGATGCAAAATATCAGCTTACATTTGCCTTCTCTGGGCTGACTGGACTCATCTCACCCCATGCACTTTTCTTTTTCCTGCCTGCTGCTGCTTGGAAACAGACCCCTGCAGTTCTTTGGTCCAGTGGGGAAAATTCTTGGCTGCAAAGATGAAGCTCACAATCTGGTCTGCAGGCCAGCAAGCCCTGGACAGCTTCCAGGCACAGGGTCTTTCAGATGTGGGGATTTTCCACTGAGGGGATTCTACTGCCTCTTCAAACGTGGAGAAGAGATGCGTTGCAAGGGTGGATCTTTTCTTATAATCGCCCCAAAAGGCAAGAAAAAGCATGTGCTTTCCTACAGAGGCTGCTCCCAAGCCCTGCAGAAGGCTGGGCACTGAGGTCAGCCCCTGGACAACTTCCCAGAAATAACTGGCCACTGGTATGCCTACAGTGTTTTGGGGCTAGTCTGTCCAGCCAAAAGGGCAGCTGTTGCCTATATTTCTACAGGCCAGAGACTAAAATGTCTAATTGCACAAAAAAGCCAAAAATAAAAGGCATCTTCTCTTGCTATGTTTTTAGGTGTATCGAAGGGAAAGGCTGATGCTGTTTGGTTCTTCACAACTTATTTTTATTGTTTTACAGGCATCTTAAACACCCCTAACCCTATTTTCCCCTCTTTCTCAAGAGTCAAAAGCCTCATGTTACGAGGGGAAGGCCTGAAACAGGCATCCACCTCTTGTGGTGTTGAGGGCACCCGAAGAACTGTCTCCATGTGTGTGCAGAGCATTGTTGGAGTGCACTGTGTGATTGTTATACATCTGGGATTTGTCTGCCTAGAAATGAAACCTCAGCAAGGAGCTGAAAAGTTCTTTGAGAAGATGACAATGTATCTCTTTCCATCTATGGAGAAGTGGCAGCAGGTCAGGGAAGGGAAGGCTGGTAGGGAATAAGCAGTGCAGAAGAAGAGGTTGGTGTCAGGACTGGCTTCTATGATTCTAGGTCTTGCTGGGGTGCTGTTTCAAAACCACAGTTGTTCAAATATCTACCTCTGGGTGGTGGTTAAAAGTTTGTGAGTCAAAGGCTAATTTGGACTAATTGCCAAGTTATTCCAGTTGGGGCTAAACAGTCCATCAGGGGTAGCTGTGTCTTTAAGTAAGTGCTTATCTAAGGTGCCTGCTGGTAAATGGCACCTCAAAAGACACCCAGACGAGCTCCCTTTCTGTGCTGGGGCACAGGCTTTATTTTGTCGAGGTAAAACTTATGCTTTATCCACAGAAGAGATTGAAAGATGTTGATGAAAATGTGTACCCAGAGTGTGCTGAAGTCCACGTGTGCCATGGCTCAAGGAGAGGCATCATGCTAATGCTTTCTATATTGGTTGCACTATTAATATCATGACTATGGGGTTTTTGGGTAATCAGAAGAACAGAACTTTAGAACTGAGAGAACATGGCTCACTGAATCCAGGATCAGAAAATTTCTTGTTACTTTGGATGGAGACAATCTAAAGACCCTCTGAAGCTATGGATTGCTCTCACACTACTGGTAGGTTCTCCTTTCTTATAAAGCTGCCCCTCCTAACTATTGTTTCTTCCTACTCAGAAGCTGAAGTGCTACACTTTGTTCCTCTGTATATTCAACTTTACTATCATTAAATGGTGGGGGACTGTAATACTTGATGGATATTTATCTTTCTTTTTTTTTTTTTTTTTTTAATTGCTCAAGGACTTCCGTGTCAGAAGGGGAAGGTGGGAGAGATCATGATAAAGGAGTGTGTTTCAAGAAGACAGATATCAATGGACTCAAATTTGATAAAAAAGAACTCCTAAGAGCTAAGACTAATAAATGAGAAAGTTGACAGTTTTTCAGAGTAACCTAAGGGTTGCATTCAGGCTGTGCAAATGCAAGAATAGGAAATTCAGTAGGTGCCAAGCTGGGTAGATGGTGAAGGGTTTTTTGGTGACTTTAACACCAGACAGAAACACAAAGAAAAAAAGAAGAGGTCAAATTTCTAAGAATAAATGCGAAAGAACAGCACAAGCATTCAGGGATAAAATCAGAAAGGCCAAGGCACAAAATGAGACCTCAAAGATAACCAGAAATAATTCTGTAAGATCCATTAATAGAATGAGGAGGATCAAAGGGAGGATTGGTCTGCTACTCAGTGGAGAATGAAAGCTGTCTGCAGATAATTACAATAAGCTTGAAGAATGCTGGAGAAGGAGAAAAAAATATTTTTTCCCAAAGTAGCTTGGGAATTACAGTTCACTCCAATTAAAAACAGTTTAAGAGGAAAAAAAATCAACCATCACAAGTTGTCTGTAACGTTTACAAAAATAATTGAAAGATAAATAGCAATCAGCTGGGTTGGTAAAAAATAAGTTGTGTTAAACCATTTTAATTTCCTTTACTGTGAAAAAAATCCTTGTGGATTAGTTTGGGGAGGTGCAAGGGTCACTTTTAGCTTCATTCAGAAAAAAAATTTAAGTATTGCTAGGTAACTTTGCAGCAGGCATAAAAGTGAGAAGGGCTGCAAGCACACTGGTGAAAGGGGTTATATTTGTGTAATACATTATAAAAATTTCTGAATAAACAGGTAATCAGAAGAACCTGTTATATTCAGCAGGGGACAAGGGCAAAGTATTCTTAACCAGACACAGTTTGAGAAACAAATAGGCTGGGAAAGAACTGGTTAGAAAACAGTTCTCCAGAAAAACTGTCTTTCCTTATAAGAGAACAAAAATTACCTGCAATTAGGCAATGACAAACATCCTACCCTGAGGCTCAGACAGGAGGGTTCTCTGCTCTACACGGTGTGGGAATCCTATGGCCAGTTTTTATTAACGAATTTTTAAGGGAATTTTGGAGGTACAGGACAGAGTTCAATGTCCTTTTCTGATAAAGATTTTAGTGGTTATGTAGTGGCACAAAAAGAGGCTGAAGCAAGGCCTGCTCACAACCTTCAGGTGCACCAAAGGCCATTCAAAGAGGACAAGAAGGCTTTCTGTGTTCACGGTGGTCAGGACAAACAGTGGTGTTCATAAATTAACATAAGGGACATTTAAGTTAAGTGTTAGGAAAAGCTCTCAAAGGACAAGGGCAGCAGACCTGTGGAATAGGTTTCTTGGAGAGGCTGTGAAGTTCCTATGATTGTAGGGTCTTTAGGAACAGATTGGACAAACGCCTCTCAGGAACATCATATGCTGATGCTGCCTTCAAGTAAAGGCATCTTTCACTCCTTTCAGGGCTATTGTTGCATTACTTTGTCCACATCTAGAGATATATGTGACCTACTGGGAGAAACTCTCATGGCTGTGGCATTATCTCTGTCCTGAGAGGGTACTGCTTTGCATAATTCCATTCATTTATTGCTGTTCACTTACGTGTAATTAAATACCTGAGGTGAGCAGGGACAGGGCAGTTGTCAAACACCACTGTGGGAGGACTTGGCTCCAGCTGATCAGAGATGCCATCACTTGGATGGTAACATTCTGTTAAGGCAACATGATGCTGTTTGTCACTCTTACTTGCTATTCCCTTCTCTAAATATGTTGTCTTTATCTGAGAGAGCCTGGGGAGCTGTAAACCTCTGAAGAAATTCTCCATATGCTGGTGATTTTCAGGGAACTCTGCCATACATAATTTCTGATAGGAATGTTTGAATAGAGAATTAATTTACTTTGGGTCCTTGATTATTCTGTCTTGCAATAAGAAGAGTATTGGCACCAAGCTGAAAGTTAAACAAGGTGCTAGTTTCCATTTTCTCTCTCTCTCTGATCTTCACATTCACAGCAAGGCTGTTGGAGTCAGGAAGCAACGTAGGATAAGACGTTCAGTGTTCACAAAAAATCAGTGTTGTATGGCCAAAGTAATTTTTTTATTCCAGGAGCTCCTAACAAGTAATGAGACCATGTTTCATATAACCCCTGCTAACATGGCAACACATGAGCACGCATCCATCTACGAGCATGAGTAAATAACCTCACACATTTCTCTCTGTGAAGCAGCAGACTTCTCTTAGGAGAGACAAAAGGATCAGGCAAGAGTCCTGCAAATTGCTTAACACTGTCATAGAGAGGAGAGGGATGACATAATCAAAATCATGACCCTCGAAAAGATTTAGATTCATGGATATTCAGTTCAAAACACACGATCAAATTATTGCTGTGGCCATCAACCCTCACCCAGTGAATCCCTTCTCCATAACTGCTGCTTGATTTCTGACCAATTTCTATTTTCATTAGGGTGCTGGAGGAGGCAGAGTTTACCATCACTGGGAAGCTTATTCCAGCTGTTTAAAGACACATGTTTACAGCTACGATAATTATTTTGATTTGCCTTGTTTCTAAGCCGAGAATCATGCTACATGGCAGTGAAAAACCCTGGGTTAAATCCAAAAAGTGTTTGCAGATTTTGCCTCTGCTGGAGCGACTCAGGGCACTCTAGCAAGCAACGGGCCCAATTCTGTGTGCTTTCTTTTGAGAAAAGGCTTAAATGAATACAGGGGCATCACCTAAGGATAAAGTTTGACAAGTGGTGGCCTTGCATGATACAGTAGTCCGTTTACAGGCACAGGCTTTCCTGCATAATGGTGTTTTGTTAGTGTAGAAATTTGATGCAGAAATTGGGAAGCTGTCTAGATAGCAAGTCTGTACTATGTTCTGATCTCCCAAGGAATAAAAACTCTAGCATTTTAAAGTGTTTTTAACACTTTTATTCTGATCTATCTTTTCTGATCTCTCTTTAATAATTCTTTCTTTCTCCTTTTTTTTTTTTTTTTTTTTTTTTTTTTTTTTTTTTTTTTTTTTTTTTTTTTTTTTTTTTTTTTTTTTTTTTTTTTTTTTTTTTTTTTTTTTTTTTTTTTAATTCTACATTCATCTTTTCCCTCTGTGATTTGCAATAATGCAGAAGTAAATATTTTCTGGGTTTCTCCTATGAGGAGCTCCATAGCCTCTGAAATGGGAATACAGTGTCATATCTCAGCCTGTCAGACTTGATTTAGCTTTGAAAACTCAGGCCAGCAGCTGAAATGCAACCACATGTAGATTAACCAGAGGTATTACCCACATTTGGAGTTTAAACACACAAGGCAAAGTTTATTCAAAGGCAGGGGGTGTCAGTTTTTGCCATAATTTGGCGAGTAATGTGGCTGATTGTATTCAGCAAGAATTACAACACCTCTAAGGACAATCCAGCCCACGGATTGCTTTCAAAGGCAGTATGGTTTTTGTAAGCAATGCACTAAAATAGATCAGAGTGACCCCTTGACTTTGTTAGAAAATATTTAGATAGCATTCTAAAGGAGTATTTGGCTATTCATTAAGTGTATAAATCCGTGTGATGTGTCTTGGCCCATCTGGAGACTGCAATGTTAATGAGTTAACTGCTGAACACGGTCTCTGTAGAGTCACTTGGGTAATTTGAAGCAGTGCTGTTTCAAACTAAGGATAAATACAGCTTGGTATGAATTGGGTTCTTGTCCCAGCAATAATTGCTCGTGTGCCACGTAAGATCATCTTGAGTCACCCCATCAGAGCAGGACATGATATGGGCTTCCATAAAGAGGCAGTGCATCCACTAGTAGGTTCACTAATTTTGGGGGGCACATGGAATCAATTTGCTTTAGCAGTCAGAGGCTCTTTTTGTGGCAGAGAAAGCAGTTAGTGGAAAAAGAAAATGTACACAGTTTATATTGTATTTCCATGTCTAGGCTACCAGCAAAGCACATTTCCCGACACAGCTAAGGTAATCTGTGGTTATTTTTATATCATAGTCAATGATAACTCTTCACAAGAAGTAATTTTTTCCTCTTGAAATGCACTGTTTGTTACTGTGACACCCATTCTTCATGCTCATAACAAGTCTGTTTTTAAAATTCTCAAGGTTCATCCAAATTCACCGATGATTAATCTGACCAAAAATAGAAATCTACACTCCTGGTGCTGTGTGTCTTGACCTCGTTGTCAAAGGGGAGTAAGAAGTACTTTAGAGCATGTGATACTTGATCTGTTTGTGGATGACCAAGGAAAATACTAATATTTGACTTTTTAAGTAATGTATAAATATATTTATATATATATATGTATAAATAATATATTTTCTAATAGTACTATTAAGGAAATCTATGAATTAGGAAAGAAAATCTAACTGATCAGTTAGCATTTAAATGTGGACAGATGAATTGGATTACCCCAGCAAATATATAAAGAATAACTCCTGTCCTTCAAAATTCTTTGGTGAAGGAATCCTATATAAATGGAAATTTGATACAGTGGGTTCTGGAAGGTCAGAAAAAAGCAAATTCACCCCACACGAGAGGGAAAACCAGGAACACCTTACTTGGCCGAAGGGATCTTTGCTTTGTAATGAAGATAAAAGTCAAATGTATTCTGGGGATGACATCTGACACTGAAACTTCCAAGGTAAGATCAGATACAGTGGCACTTCCCAGTCTAATCAGTGCTGTTTCAGCTAGGTGAATCTCTGTCCTGATACAAAGGAAGATTTCTCCTTCATGTTGTTTCTTAATACCTTTTAATTATTAACAGTTACAAAGATTAAACAAGGAGATCTCTTACCTACAAGAATTCAGGCTAGAAGAATTGTTCTTCAAGGTAAACATCTTAAAATACCATGAGAAGTCGATGAAGACAAAACTCAGGTGGTGACTAATGCTCTTCTAGGTTGGAATCTCTCCAGGAGTCTTGAAATCAAAGCTCGTTGCCAGTCAGGGCATGTTATGGCAAACTGCAACTAATAAGTGAACAAGACAACCAATGCTTTTCATGTGACAGCACCACTGGGGACATTTACATCTGTCTTAAGGAAGTTCAGATCAAGCATTTAATTCACAGGCAAATCTGTAAGGCATTTCCATAACCTGCCAGAATAACCCTTTTGTCTCCAGCTAAAAAACACCCTTTATTGAGCCAAAAACGAATTAAGCAAAACCACTTTCCGTCAAAAGTAACCATGACGCAAATGGTTTTATCTGCATGTAACCAAGGCAAGAAAACATTAACCAGCTGGTCCCCATTCAGAGGCATCTGTAACCATCTGGAGGGAGCCCCAGACTGCAGTGCAGCGACTCAGTGTGGGACCGAGCATGACTCAGTTTGCGCCTGCCAGAATCAACACTCAGCGACTGGAACGTGTTCAGAACCTCCTTTTAACAATTCTCCAAATGGTCTTTACCAGGCATTAACGCAGCCTTATTTCCATGAGCCATATGGGAGTTGTATGGTTCTGGCTGGCAGAGGCTGGCGTTGGGTGGTCTTGTGAAGTTGGTGGTCTTGGCGGGCGGATTTTGGTTCTGGGAAGAAGTGATCTCGAGATCCATTCTGCGCGGTGGCTGTTCCTGCTGAGGTCGGGTGATTACTGACGTTATGGGGTCAGAAATGAGAGAATTGCCTATTTCTATTTGTACTTTTCCACTTCCACACTCTGGCAGCTTCATATTCTCATTGCTGCTAATTCAGGATTGGTCTGTGGCTAATTACAAGTGGATCTTGTTATCTCTCTCTACATGAGAATGGTAGAGGTGTTTCACTTTGGCTTTACGACTTGGTAAAGATTTTCTTGGTTTTTTGGATATGGAGTTTGTTCATCAAATTAGTTAAAATGGGAATCAGACATTAGCAGACATGTTGAAGTTGACCCAGATATGTCAAATGATTCAGCCCAAGTATTATATGAGATCTGCCTGCTGTCTGGTGTGAGTGCATAAAGCCTTACAGATGCTGTGGCAACCATCAAGCACTCAAAGGGTTTTTAATGGATCTTACTGTTTATCCTATTGGTTTTGTAGCTGTAATTAAGCTTTGAATAGAAAACAGCTAATGTAAGGCACAACTTAGTTCATAGGGCCATAGAATGGAAGGGACTTAAAGATAATCTAGTTCCAACTCCCTGTCATGGGGAGGGAACCTTCCATTAGACCAGGTAGGTCCAAGCCCTGTTCAACCTGGCCTTGAACAGTTCCGGGGATGGGGCATGCACAACTTATTTGTGCAATCTGTTCCAGTGTCTCACCACTCTCACAGTCAAGAATTTCTTCCTAATGTCTAATCTAAACCTGCCCTCTCTCAGTTCAAAGCCATTCCCCCTTGTCCTGTGACTACATGCCCTTGTGAAAAGTCCCTCTCCAGCTCTCTTGTAGGCCCTTTAAGTACTGGAAGGTACTTTAGGGTCACCCTGGGGCCTTCTTTTCTCCAAGATGAACAACTCCAGCTCTCTCAGCCTGTCTTGATAGCAGAGGATGCTTAGCCCTCTCAACTTCTTCATGGCCTGCTCTGGACTTGCTCCAACAGGTCCATGCTCTTCTTTTGTTGGAGGTTCCAGACCTGCAGGCAGCACTCCAAGTGGGGTCTCACCAGAGTGGAGTAGAGGGGCAGAATCCTCTCCCTTGACCTGCTGCCCACAGTCCTTTTGGTGTGTCCCAGGGTGATTTGCTTTCTGGTGAGTGTACATTGCCAAGTCGTGTTGAGCTTTCAATTCACCAACACCCCCAAGTCCTTCTCCTCAGGACCGTTCTCAGTCCATTCTCCTCCCAGCCTGTATCTGTGTTTGTGATTGTCCCAACACATGTGCAGGACCCTTCTGAGCTTCATGAGGCTCCCATAGGCTCAGCTCTCCCACCTGTCAAGGTCCCTTTGGATGACATCCATCCCTTCACTGCAGCCTGTTGACTCCACCCCACAGATTGCTGTCATCTGCTCCATGATCTTGCCAGGCACAGAGGTGAGACTGACTGATTCATAGTTCCCCAGGTCTTCTTTTTTTCATCATGTTGAGGTCAGTTTTTTCAGTGAACGAAGAATCTGTTTTTCCTCTGCTAACTCTATTCTTATTTAAATGAAAAGAGTTGCAAAGATACCTTATACACTAAATAATCATAGAGGATGGTAGAATGCAATTCTGTTCAAGAATAAAACCTTATGCTCTGGTCATTTTACTCCAAAGGAGATGAATGAACCCTAAATGGTAGGGTTTTAATCATTAAAAATGCTGTGTACTTCTTTCCACATTCAATTATTCAAGACTTCTGTGCTATGGACTGCATAGAAGGTAGCTGTATTGATGTTCTTTTCATTGTTTGTGGACTGCAGAAAGAAAAATGATTGACCCTAAACTATTTGCTCCCTTTTGGATTTTTGAGTCATAAAATCAAACTTTCTATGCTTTTTCAACCATTTGAAAGAATGAAGTCCAATTTATCTGTTGCTTAAAAGGGCTTTTGTAAACCTGGACACACTTTTTAAACACGGGACCTCTTATAAAAATTTACAAAATTTTTGTGCAACCTGTAATCATAGAAGAATTCATGTTCTAACAGAGTAGGATTAATAATGCATGTAATTATAATATACAATTTTCTTTAGGCTTTTCTAATTATAAAAAAATTACAGATGACATCAACAGTGTGATTCCGAAATGCCTCTCATTTATTATGTAGCACTCTTAATCAATGCTCTGCCACTGGAAATCAAGTCAGAATGTTATTATGGTCGCTCCTTCTGGATTTAATTACAGCAGTAACTCATGGCTCAAAGTCTGAGCAAACACACCGTGCAGTTTATAGCTTTGAAGAACAGCCATTAATCCTGCCGTCTAGCACCCTGTGCAAGCCAATGAAAGCACTTTAAAAAACTTTATGCCTGAAGATAAACACACACTCACACAAAGGCTTAAGGTGGGGGAGTAGAGAACCCAGTCTCTGTGTTGGTTCTGCACACGCATAGCTGAGTGTCCTTGCAGGATGGAGGTGATCTCAAGGTGTACAGATGGCTCAACTTTTTGCCACCCAGATTGAACTTGCACCCTTCAAACATTTGTGGGAATGATTTCAGGATGTCAACTCCTGTCTACTGGCAGCCAGGAATCAGGATAGGGCTTTTGTTGGGGTGCGTCCAGCACAGCAACAGGAGCTGGTCAAGGGAGGTGATTGTCTCACTCTGCTGGTGTGGCCTCACCTCAAGTCCCGGGTGCAGTTCTGGGTGTCACAACATAAGAAAGATACTGAGCTATTAGAGAGTGTCCAAAACAGGGCTAACAAAAATGGTGAAGGGCCTTGAGGGGAAGCCATGTGAGGAGTGGTTGAGGTCACTTGGTCTGTTCAGCCTGGAGAAGAGGAGAATGAGGGGAGATCTCATTGCAGTCTACAGCTTCCTCATGAGGGGAAGTAAAGGGGCAGACACTGATCTCTCCCCTGTGGTGACTAGTGACAGGACCTGAGGGAATGGTCTGAAGTTTATGTCAGGGGAGGTTTAGGTTAGATGTTAGGAGGAGGTTCTTCACCCAGAGGGTGGTTGGGCACTGGAACAGGCTCCCCAGGTAAGTGGTCAGAGCACCAAATCTGCCAGAGTTCATGAAGGCTTTGTACAATATTCTCAGGCACACGGTGTGATTCTTGGTGTGGTCCTGTGCAGGGCCAGCAGTTGGACTTTGATGATCCTTGTGGTTCCCTCCCAGCTCCAGGATAGTCTATGATTCTATTCTATGATTTTGCTGTATAAACAGCCTTCCTGAAGATGTGCATCTGTGCCCTTTGCATTGTTCTGGAATCAGTTTTCATCATGACTCTCTAACCTGACAATTACCTTCAAACGGGACTAATGCACTTTTCCAAGAACTTGAATTAGTATCAGGAACTGCTTTTAGCTTTGGCAGCAGGCAGGGAGGATGTCCTTCTCCTTCCAAAGCAGAAACATACCTAGCCACATGGTAGTAACTGGGAGGACAGAGATGCCAGAGAAGTTTGGGAAAGGATGAGGAGGACAGTGCAGGAGAGTGAACATGCACATGGATGCTTGTTTTATGAAGCTAACTCTTTATTTAAAAAAATCTTGCCATCCAAACGCTGGACAGTTAGAGTACCCTGAACTGCCAGCACCTGTATCTTTCAGAGAAGAATCTAAACCATGATTAAAGAGGATTCACTTGTCCTCTCAAGCCACCATCTTCAGCACCAGCTAAATGAGCAGACAAATAGAAATTTGAAGTGTAACCTTCCTGATTATTTATTGTGTGGTTTATTTGAATGCAGCAGGGGTGCAAGGTCCCCCAAGTGATCTGCTCACTTTCCTGTCTGGAGGGAAGGAACAAGACCCATTTGGTATGTGTCATTTGGGAAGATGTGGGAAGGAGCCAAGGAAACATTTGCACTTGACTGATGTAACTTGCCCTTCAAGGTTTTCAGAATTGGTCAAAAACCTTGTTTTTTTTACCTAAATATTACTTCCTCAGGACCTGCCAATTGTTTGAAGTGAAAAGTACTGGCAGGAAAGGCAAAGCTTCAGCAGATTGGTCTGTTTGAAAGACAGTGACATTTCAAAATTGATATTCTGAAATTGCCACATCCCTTCTGGAAACAAAAAGCAATAAAAGGTTGGTATTTCACTGAACTTCTCAGAAACACAGAGATGAAGTGCTCTGACTGACCAGTATGAGTTTTGCATGCTTAAGGTTTGCACATTGCGACATTTTGGTCTTCATGGAACAAGTTTGTTTGTCTCCTCTGTTTGGTTTTTTTTTGTTGTTTTGTTTGGGGTTTGTTTAAGGTTTGTTTGTTTGTTTGCTTTTTTAATTTCTGAGAGTTGTCTCAAACAGCAGTTTTGTTTCCAACCCTGGTTCCATCAGAACCTGTGATCCTTCTCCCCCCAGTAAACCAGACAGGAAGGGCCAAAGGCATAGCAGGACTGGGTACAAGTAGGAGCTCGGGCTAAGTCCTTTGTAAAAGCATACTTTTACTCCCATCTCCTCCAGCATTAGCCTTCCAAAACCAAGATCTCTTGTCAAACATCTAGAAAGGTGATACAATTTTCACTGCACTGCCCAGGGATTGCTGGCTGCCCATTCCCAGCAGTGATCTCTGTGCTGCCCGTTCAAGGTGTCTCCTTTGGCTACAGACAGGGCTCTAGGAAGACTAAATATCAAGGATGATTAAATGCCATGAAATGTGGTGGTATGAGCACCTTTGTGTTCTTTCCTCTTGGCAGTCTATTAATCTAAGGGAAAAGCTTGAGAAAATAAGGCTAATTAATCCCTACTACTGTGGACAGTGTAATTTAAATTTTTTCAAAGACTGACATTGCTCAGGCTGAAATGCCTCAAAACCCCCTCAGCTCCCATCCCCAACACTAGAGTATTTCATGTTTTGTATAGCCAACTGCATTTTCTAAATTTGCTTTTCAAACGCATCACAGGAAATAAGCCTTACAGGAAAGAGGGGAAATCAATAACTCCCCATATTCCCAGAAAAGGATGTGGGAAGAGCCTCTGTGTAATAGACTGAATTCATCCTTCTGTCTAACACCGGGGACATGGGAAAAAAGAACAAACAACAGCCTCCCCTTCCAGGGTTCTCTCATGTGGTGAGCTGTGTCCTTGGTGTCAGCTCGGAGCAGAGGGAACTGGGCTGGAGGGAGGAGAAGAAGGGTTCTGGCTGCAGTTGTGTGACACTTGACACATGAGGCTTTAATTTCAAGGGAGGAAGTGGAGCAAAAAGGATTGCAAAATCTGGTTCCATAGTGGTCTGGGATTCTGCTTGCTGGGCTTGCTATCATATTTGTGGTCTCAGAGGAAACATCAGCTGGCCCTCCTTGGTTCAAAGCGAGACAGGGAGGTGGGAGGAGCACAGCGTTAATGTGAGAACAGGAAAAAGGGGGGATCCTTGATGCCTCAGCAGTGGCATGAAGAGCCACTCATCCTGATGATCGAGAAGGAAGAGTAAAGCCTTTCTTTGCATTTATTTTTATTTTTGAGGCTGCTCTGTGTTTGCCTGTGAATGCCGAAAACTTTTGACATTTGTTTTGCAATATGCATGTGACGACTTACACACACCCCAGGCTGGACGTCTCTGGGTTCCTATCAGACCTCAGCCTTGAGCCACTTTTTTCCAGGATATCCCAAAAACATCTGATGGGACAGCTCACAGGCTGTGGAGGAGGCAATTCAGTCAGGGAACTGAGAGGAGACCAATCTATGCAGCATCTATAAAGCAAAGACCACAGGGAAAAACTACTGTGGAGAGTGATTACTCCCTTGTAATCCTCCAGGCTTGCCTGCCACAGCTCTGTGCCATGAGATCTGAGCGAATTTGGATGTTTCTGTAATTCCCATTGCCATTCTCGGACATGGAGAGGAAGGTTGCTTTCATGCAAAGGCAATCACTTACCCTTTATTTACTGTGAAAGATGAGGACTGGGGACTTGGACTCCCAAAGCTTTTCACAGTTGGGTTTGTTGTCTAACTATTCTGTGGAAGAGCCTTTCCCGGCAGTGCAGGGCTGTGTCCTCCACAGCAGAGCCTGGGGGACTCCTGTCCTTGCAGAAGGTCTCTCCAGAAGTGAATGTTTCATGATGGAATAATACTGCAGCCACGTGCCTTTGCCACTTTGTGAGTTTATTTATTTTAATAGCATCATATGAATAAAGAAATGTGCCTTCCACATTGTGTTCTGAAGGCAGATAATTGTGTTGCTGTTGCGTTCACTATCGGTTTCTTGGGCCCAAATGAATTTACATGCATCCATCTTTCCCTTCAAAAAGCAGCCCTGCTGAGTTTTCCCAGTTGTTCAGTCAGTCACAACACACTGGTGTACAGCAAGCACTGCTTTATGTTGTTTAAATAGATGTGGCTCTTCTCTTGTTCTCATTGTCAATCTTATTGTTAAATTGCTTTGAAGTTGCAGTGAATTCAAATTCTCCCTTCCAAGGAGAAAGAAGCTATTACTTGCCATTAGGATTATTGGATAGTAGCACTTTTCACTCTAGAGTTAATGAGTTATGATCAGAACATATCCTTTCATTAGTTTAAAGTATTCCCATCATTATTCTGATATTGTGATTTAGGGAAAAAAAAAAAAAAGCTTAAACAACAGTTCACTTAAAACAATGAAACACACACATCTTCACAGGCTGCAGAGAGTTATGGGTGTCTAAACAAGAGCCTGTGCTTCCTCTATGGTCGAGTCCCACTGTGGTGGGCTGGATGAAGGTAAAACACTGTAAGATCAATTATCATTGATCATCAGTTGCCCAGAAAGGCTGTGGACTCCCCATCCCTGGAAGTGTTCGAGGCCAACTTGGATGCAGCTTTGAGCAGTCTGGTCTAGGGGAAGGTATCCCTGTCCATGGCAGTGGGGCTGGAACTAGAGGATCTTTAAGGTGCCTTCCAACCTTAGAATCATCATTCTGTGATTCTGCGATCATTCAGGAGGTTTGAGACCGAGCTGCCCGAGGGACTTCCAGTTGGAGTTCACACTTAGCAGGCAATCAGTGTGGCAAACAAAATTTCCTACATTCCAGCCACAACCTGCAGATAGTCTTCTTTCCCTCTCTTGCTTCTGCATTTCAGAGTTCCAGTGGTGGCCAAGCAGAGGGACAGGCACCATATTTATATTGCAGTTAATCAATGGTGACATTAAGGTAGGAATTGGGCTCATGTGGGCCAGGAACAGAAGCTTGTAAAGGTAGCAGAGGAAGCCTGGGTGTTAAAGAAAAGCTTTTGAAGTAATTTGGAAGGTAGATTTTAAGGTGGTTAGCTTCAAAGGCTAGAAATGATTCTTTGATCTTCAAAAACCTGCAAATGACAACAGTGTCTGCAGGATGCAACACATGTCCAAACAATCACAGAGAATCTAAATGGGGATTTGAAGCAGTAAAACCTTTAAAAAAAAGAAAGAAAAAGGGACATAATTCAGACAGCCCAAACAAGAGCCTGGTTGCTCATATGTTTTCAGTAGACATTGTACAATCACATATTAACTCAAAAATAAGCTATTTGAATTTCCAGATGAGTTCCTGAAAAATGAGGGAAGTGAAGTTTAAAAAAAAAAAAAATGTGGGCCTGGAATAAGAAAGATTTTAGTGTCTGTGTTTTCTGAAAAGAAAGATCACAGCCATAAAAACAGAGGAACATTTTTAGGTGGGAGGAAGTAATGAAAAACACTCTGAAATGTTTTTGTTGTGTTTTTCTGACCTTTCACCAAGCGCTCCAGGCCTGCAAGAAATGTCAAGCTATGGGGCAGATTTGTTTGCACTTAGATAAAGCCTGCTCAGAGAACATCTCCGTGATCACAGCTGTGGGCAGACAATACTTGGAGTCCTTAACTGGACCCTGCCATGGCCAGTCAACCTTGGGAAGGCTCTTCAGGACAGCGTTGGACTTGATGTTTGAATCTGGGCTCAGCTCTATTCCCAGTGGAATAGAATTAAAAGGTTAAGTACCTCAGTAGTTTTAAATCTAAATTAATGAGAGTGCTGAAAGGAGAGAATGTAAGAGCAGTATATTCATATTCATATTCTTTCCAGAGATGTTTTTGGTGCTTCAAAACCAAATTGCTGAATTCATTTTGGTTCCTCTTTCTCTTAGAATTCAATACATGACTGGAGGATATATACAAGTCAGAGTGCCTTTCCTTCCTAATGTCTTACTATCAATTACAGCATTAGTTAACAATGTTTTCTATTTCTAAAAACATCTGGAGCTTTGTTTTTAATTATTCATTGAGACAGAGACTTATATTTTAACTGCATTTCTGAATGTGCTCTTTAAAATCTTGGAGCTAACCTGTGACAGCCGGATGAAAAACAGGACTGGACAAGAAGTATGTGGTGTCAAGGCAGTCGTGTGAAGAAATGAGATAAGATTTAGTGTTTGCTTCCAGTGTGCTGTCTTGGGGTGTCCTACTGGAATTTTGTAAGAGAATTGCTTTTTATAAACAGGTTGTGGCAAGCAATTGCACATCACTCCTCAGATCTTGAGAAAAGAAGAGCAGAATAATTGAAAATAGGGCTGGGAGAGCTCTGGCGAGGTCACCCAGTCCATCGCCTCACCCAGGTGGGATTGGCTTCACACTAACTACTCCTGGCATATGTTTGCCTCACATGTTTCCAAAAACCTCCAGAGACAGAGGTCCCACAACCTTCCTAAGAAACGCTTTCAGGCCTTATCACTGCTTAATATTAGAAACTTCTTTCCTACTGCCTTACTCATGTTTCCCTTGAGGCCAGTGTGACACCATTGCTTCTTCCCAGGCTCCCAGGGACCACAGGAGATGGTAATTTCCTTTTTTCTGTTGCTACAAGTCCCTCTGTTTGGAGACTGCTATCATGATTCCTCCTAATTTTTTCCTTTCTAGACTAAACAAATCCCATCCTTTTAATCTTTCTTCATAATTTATGGTGTTTAAACCTTCCCTCATTTTTCTCTGGGCTCAGACTAATTGACCTGGGTCCTTTACTGAGAGTCCTGGCCCAAACCTGTGTTTCAGTGGCTATATTTTCTCATCCTCATATCTATTTTTCAAGGGCTTCCTTGCCCATTGAAGCAAGGATTTTCAGGAGCTTTTGTTAAAGCAGCCTTTGGTAAATGCCCAGTCTTGGATCTGACCTGGTGTTTGGGGAGGCAGAACAGCCCTAAGGAGGCTTCCACATCTTTGCTGAGCTCTGGTGCCCTAAGGAGTGCTAAATTTTAAGAGGGAAGAGGAGGTGAAAAGAAGATGATTAAAATACATAGTGGTACCATTCTCAAATATTTTTAATTCTTAGAAATACTTTTCTGACCAGTATTTGTTTCCAGCTGTGGATGTCAGGTGAAATTTCTCAAGCAGTGCAAATGCTGGGTACTCAACTTGCTGAAGAAAGAATTGGAGATGCTTGAACATGTATTTAAAGTGAAATTTGGGCTTCTTGATGTTTCTGTATTGTTGGATTTTTATTTTTATTTTAAAGGTGATCCATGTATCATTTCCCTGGATTAATAAGATTTTTTTTAGTTCTCTGTTCTGTGAACATATCAGAGGGGCTACTGTTCAATTATTACAGCTCCTTATTTAATTTTCTTTCATTAAGTATTAGACTTCCACTAGATATATAATCTCCAAACTGCTAGTGTTGGGTAGCAGGCTCATTTTATGTGACCTTACCTTTTTTTTTTGAATACCTTTTGCAGTTCATGTATTGGCTTATATTGTGGTGGGTTAATAGCTGGGGTTGGTGATCTTAAAGGTCTTTTCCAACCAAAATGATTCTATGATTCTAGTTACAGAAGTGATTTCCCAGTGAGAGCAGGTCAGGACAACCAGCTATGATGCAACCTTCAGCTAAATAACCCTACAAAATTCGTGGTGTTTGTATTATGGTGGTTTGTCAAGAGGATTGTCCCCTCCTGGGAGAAATACTGACATTTTTGACCGACTAGGGGTCATGGCCAGGGTGCCTTACGGTAGTTTTCTATCCCAGTGGAGTAGGGTTATTTTGGAAAAGGGCAGCTGAAGGAATAGATGACTTTTCCAGTTACATAGCTCCCAAAAAATTGTCCAAGGCTGTTGGGGTTAGGCAGCACAGAGATCATTGTCAGAGTGGGATTTTTTGGGAAAAGATGTCAGCAGACAATGCTTTGATTTGGTAGGAACTTTATTAATTTGAGAGGGAAAAAAAAAAGGTTGTGGTTGGCTATCCTTTCCATTGACAATGTTAACTGGGAGACAGAGATCCCTTAAAAAAAAAGCAATTATAATTTCAATAATAAATTATTTTTTTTAGGTCCCCAGAGCTTTTTCTAGGAACTGAGATGATACTGCAGGTATCTGGAAAATAAAATGAAGGGAAGTAGCCTTGCTTTGAGAAGGTGAGGCTAAAGTTGTTGCTACCCCTCTCATTGAGGGGTTTCTGTATCGAATAGATTGCACTTCCTTTTTAGTAATCAGAGTTTCAGTGTTTTCTGCCATATAGTGTAATTGCACATAAAGCAAGAGAAAGAAAAGGAAGTTTGCCTATGCTGGAATTGTTCTGGTGTTTTCTTCTACAACAGAATGGTAAATTGTTTGCTTTGGCTTTCTGGAAAATATCTGACCTTGATACTTCATATTCAATTCATATAAACAATTACAAAAGCATCTGAGCCAAGTAGAGAAGGCTATTTCTTGAAAACCTGCAGGGAATGCTCATGGGAATTTCCCACATGCTGTGGCAATCTTAAAAATACCTCCCTGTAACCCCACAATATTAATGATTAACTCCGGATCTGTGAGTTTTTCCAGACTTCCAGTGAACTCAGTGATTTGTGTGTTCAGCTGCCTGTATCGGGAGAGGTAGTAAAAAAAGTCATTCACCACTTTTAGTAGCTTGCATTCAACAAACAATCTGTCACATTTTCCCCTTGAAATTCAGGGATTTTTGCAGATTGCTTGGCTGATAAATATCCCAGGACAGGAAATGTTTTGTGGCTAAGCTCTGAGCTGAGATGCTGCTGCAAGAATGAGCTGGGACCAGTTTTGTTCTTCACAAATTGCCCAAAGACAGGACTGCCTTGCTCAGGACACTCACCCACACACTGCAGTGTGAACCTTCAGAGGATGTGCTGAGCACTGCTGGGGTGTTGTTTATACCCCTCTGATATTAGGGTGAGCTTTGTGAATTGTTGCTGTTTATATTCGCTGAGGAAGAGAGAAGTAGCAGAGTGCCCCTGCAGAGGTGATTTCCCAGAGTAAGCAGGGATTCTGTGCAGGGAGATTCACATCACACAAGGTCTGTTCAGCTCGTGGCATGGTGGGCAGTTTGCAACACAGTTTGCAAGTGCAAGTGCAAGCTGTTGCAGGAAGCTTTAGAAAGATATCAGTACCTTAAGGGGCTTATAAAAAGGGTGGAGAGTTTATGCAGGCAGTGACAGGACAAGGGACAGTGGTTTTAAATTGGAAGAGGGTTGCTCAGAGTTTACCTGTTATTCAATTTGAGAAACTGGAGCATGACCATCATGGGTGCCAAGCCAGTACTCATCTTTATTGGGCCAAAATAAAACTGTTTCTGGAGTACCCCATGAACCAGAACACCTCCTTTTTAGGGTGTTTTTAATATCTATCTATCTATCTATCTATCTATCTATCTATCTATCTATCTATCTATCTATCTATCTATCGAATTTATTCATATGTATATAATTAAATCTCTTATCACTTTATCAATCAATCAATCAATCAATCAATCATCTATTTATACAGTGGCTCCTCTGGATGCTTCTTGGGCCAATACATGTCTTTTTTGCTCCTTGAGGGGCAGTCCCAGCCCCCTAATGACACAATTCACAATCAGAACTTTGCTGCAGTGGATGCTGGGAATTTACCTGCCTGCAATCAGAAACACTAAATACCTCTACAACCTGGAATGGGAAACAGGGCAGATGGAAGCAGATGGCAGTAAAAAAAAAAAAAAAAAAAAAAAAAAAAAAAAAAAAAAAAAAAAAAAAAAAAAAAAAAAAAAAAAAAAAAAAAAAAAAGAATCAAGAACCAAGTCATGAGAAGTGACCTGGAAATCAGACTTGAGTTCACCCAAAAGATTCAAAACTCAGAAACTCATGTAGGAAGAATAGATACCAAATCTTTAAATCTGAGGGGATTTCAAATTCCCTGCACAACTCATGTGTAACAAAGGATAGGGACCTTTTATAATATTTTAAGAAACCTGCATTAATATGAATCTACAGTTGTTGTTTAAAGGAAAAAACATGTACAGATGGGTAACTGGCAAGCAGTAAAATCTCATCTAAGCAGATGCTGACCCCTTCAAAACTTACTGTTCTTGGGCTTATAATGTTGTGGGTGTAATTATCTGCCCAAGATCTATGTGTATGTGTATAGATATATATATCTGTATTAGATCTCTCTTCTTCTGTGCCTAATATACAGAGGATGTGGCTTTGTTTCAGCCCTGCTATGACATTTACCTTTCTGTTTGGCTGCAGAGGCTCACAATTTCAGTTTGAGTTGTCCTGGGTTCAGTTGTTGCTCTCAAGATAGATGTTGGTTATCATTTTTGTGGGGTTTGGTTTAGAGTTCAGCCTGTGCTAAGGCACATGTGGCTGGGACATCGTGCCTCTGAAGAGAGGAAACAGATAACCAGCTGGTCAGGACAGTACATCTCTGTATCTGCTTGATTAATGCAGGATATGGATCTGCCACAGCTTTTACCTTCAGATCTTGGCTTTTCAGTTGACTCATGCTTTCATCCCCAGAGAGCTTAATTTTCCTCCCAGATATGATTTATTTCACTGTTTTGGTTTTCTTTCCTTTAAAAAAAAAAAAACCTCCAAAAAATAACAAAACCCAAACAAGCTTAGAAGTATCTGATTACTGGCACCAAACTCAAGAACTTTTGTCCCATTCAGGGTTTTCCATTTCCCATTACGTTCACTTTGACTGGAGCCACATGCTGTCCCTGTTCTTAAGCTGGTCATTTCCTGCTGGAAAAGGCAGGGAGAGAATCTGCATTGGCTGGGAAAGAAATAATACCTGCATCTCTCTCTGTAACCTCCACGAATATTATGCTAATGCATGTGTTACTAACATCTGTAAACCCCCTGACTTTTAAAAATTAAGACCTGGAAAACCTTGTTTGCATGTGGCACCCACTGTACTATGGAACTACGGTTTATTGTTAGGGGATTATCAAACCTTCACCTTACTGTCAGCTGATATGATAAGCCCACATCATATGGAGTTTGGAGTTCAGCAACTGGCTTTTGTCCTGCACCCTGCTGCAGGCTGATCTCCATATTTTATTTCAGTTAGGATAATTACAGATATAAATTTAAGCTTCTGCCCTCTTTTAAAGCTGTTGACTCCTTGTTCCCTCTGACATTTTCATAGCTGACAGTCCCTACAGAAAATATTTTTTTGACTCATTGAAGAATTTTTATGTTGTAACTGCACTGACCTATAGGGGAGCCTCTGGGAAAAACTA
This sequence comes from Empidonax traillii, assembly GCF_003031625.1. Lineage (NCBI taxonomy): Eukaryota > Metazoa > Chordata > Aves > Passeriformes > Tyrannidae > Empidonax > Empidonax traillii. The sequence goes on along the minus strand of NW_020955368.1, from coordinate 927,961 downwards.
AACACCTAATTTTATCCTATTTGTCCCAAGTGGTTCTTTGTGTTACACATCTCTGTTCTGTCACCTTTTACTTGCTTCCCTCTAAACTGCAAGCTGTTGTACTGCCTTAAATCTCTCTGCCTATGGGAGTCTTTTTAGGCTGCTGAACACTGTAATTAACCACTTTGGACTTTCCACGTTTTACTGCATGTACGCTCTGCTAAAATTCAAGCCCAGGTATGGCCAAGAGAGTTCCAGATGCAGGTGCACTGTTAACTAACAGAATGGCATTATTCATCTAACCATGTTCCTTGTTAATGACTTCTCTTTTTACTGTTGCTGTGCAGCAGTCAAACACATCTTTTTCCTATGCATTTGGGTGAACAACAGGCAACAACTTGGAAGCTTAAGGCGCTTGAGCTTTTAAGGTCGAGCGGCCAAGGTTTATGAAAACCATACTAGTTATGTGACTGTGAGTTCTTACAACAAGGAGTCCCCAAATCACCTTTTAAATTTGTGAGTTATACCTGTTATTCTTGGGAGGGACTCTTGGCTAAGAGCTGTGCTGGGAATAGGATAGCTCACAGAGGGTACACTGCCCACTTGGGAAGGGAGATGGGAGATGCTCTCCTATTACTACTACACTGGGTTTTGTTGGCACAGCAAAAAATTGTGAGCTGAGACTGGCTATGTCACAGCACCATCTGCACAAATATGTTGTATTACACAGGGACTGTAGGAGAATTAGGCAAAGGTGTTACAAAACTGTGATAAAGTACACATTAAACAGGCCATACTCTGGGAAGGAATCTAGCGGTTCTTGCTGAAGGACGACTGAAAAAACCCACCCAGGCAATAGGTGAGATAAAACCAGGCAGATAAAACACTGGTATGTCCTTTGGGGTGGCCAGAATGTGGATTTGAGTGGTGCTGTGCCTGCACACAAAACCCAGGTTTGCTAGGACTTATTGAAGTGCTGTGTGTTGACCTCTTTGTGGTTTGGTCCTGACCGTGAATCATTGAACGGCTTGGGTTGGACAGCTCAGCCAGAGGGAGCCACAGAGATTTCAATTCTGACAACACTAAGGAGAAAACCTGAAGTGGTGCTGGTATTAGTCACAGAGAAATCTCTGGTGATGCACAGTAACTATGTATGCAATTACCAGGGCTGTGGAGCAATCAGCATGGATGTGAGAAAGTGATCACCTAAGATGGGGAAACTACCAGATGTAAACCCAAAAACTGGGTGATGAGTGCACATCCCTATCTGTGCTTGCATTAAAATTCTCATCCATCCGTTTGTATGGCGAAAAACATAATCCCCCTTGAACGACTACGGAGGGGCCGTGCAACGCCTAAAAGTTCATGATCCAGAGCTGTCAGAGGAGACTCTGACTCCTAACTAAGCCAGCTGGTGATCAGATGCTGTGACTTGCTATTTATTTTGCAAATCATACTTGCGGACATGTTTCCTTAGCAAAGTCACTGATTGTGACAAATGTGTGTAACAAGTGCAGTCTTCTATTGATTCTCACATTCTATTTTCTGCTTTCGGTGGAAACAGATGGAATTCAATTTTCTCACAATTACTATTAGCCAAGAATAACATCACTTAAATCGGTGCGGGGGAGGTGGAAAGTTGCAACTACAAAAACACACAGCCTGAAGAGCTGGATATTGAAATGTAACTTGCAAATAACCGTGACTGATTTGTTATCCAGGGCCCAATTCAGAAACCCAATTAAGCATTTTCTGGACCCAAAGGTTTATGTCCTGTTGAATTTATACATGTCTGTTTTCCAAAAAAACAGAGGATCCAAGATTGTCCTTGTAGGTTGGTCTCATGGCATGACTGATGCTTCAAGTGTAAAGTCTCAGGACAATCTCTGCTGAAGATAAATGTAGGATAAGGTTGGGTGCAGCTAATCCTAACCTAACAATATGCAAAATCATTGCTTACCTTGCAAAACATTAAAGGCAATTCTTAAGAAATTAAAATAATAGTTTGTACTTAAAAGCAGTCTGTAATTAGAAAAGAAGTCAATCGTTAGGCACACAATAAATCATCTCCATATATTTAGGCTGTTTTAGATCAAAACACTGTGAATTTAGAGAGGATGCATTGCAAGGCTAATGTATGAATACAGAAATCCTACACTCTGAATGGTAAGGGCGAATCCAGTGCTTAAGGTTAAGAAATACTATAATTAAAGATTTTTTTTTTTTTAAATTACAGTGTTACATTGATTCTTTTGCATTGTGCTGAACTCTCAGATAATGTGATCACAGGTATTTTATTCCCCATTATTAAGTATTGCCTTTGGCTTTGTTTAGTAACTTATGTGGGATTATTAGTTTCATCCTAGACTTCCTTCTCGTTGTTACAGGATCTTAGCGATTCCCCCAGACCACTACATTTCTGTTCACAGTGGCCTTGTAAAGACGCATTATTAGACTTACCATACAGGTACTGATTGGAGCCAGACAATCCTGTGTCAAAAAGGCAGCAGGATAAGATGACATTCTCTTTCAGGTCCTTTAGTATTTTAGAGTTCTTTCTCTGTCATAGCAAAGACAAATGGAAATCTCTCAGCTGATGTCTGTAGCAAGGCATCCAAAAAATAAGATGACCTGCCAGTGCTCATCCAAGGGAAGACTTGCCTGGAATACTGTGAAACCTATGGCTTAGTGCCATAACCTATTTTTGAGGGCAGCTCACGATATCTGGCAGAAGAAGCTTGAGTAACTCCATTTCTGTGTCTGCATACTGAAAGTGGGGTTACACTTCCACAGTTCTTTGGAAGTTGTGCTTTTACACCTTAACAAGTTCACTGAAAGTGTGTAGGATGAAGTTTGGGAAAGTATTCATTAACAGCAGCGAAATGCCTCTTCCATCCCTGAAATGATGCCCCAGAAACATTGAGATGAGATGGATTGAGGTGAGATGAAATATTTAATTTTGCCTTTTCAGATGGCCAAACCAATGTTTTTCCTTAAGAAACATCAAAGGAGCTTTTGATGAAAGCTCTTCACCAGAGACGTAAAGGCAAAAATCCCCCCAAACCTTACCAAATTTTTTTTTAAGTGAATCTCTATATTGGTGAATTTTAAAGAGCTAATCGAGCTACCTCTGTCCAAGCAGCCACATCTTGCTCACAGAATTAAAAATTGGAAATCTATACTCCTTTCTGCAGCATTTACTGTTTCTGAAGGCTCTCAGCTGGTACAAATGATTCCTCTTTGAAACTGGACAAGGAAATCACGAATGAGGCAGCTGCTCAAAACCCACAGCTACCTCCAGAGTGGATGTTTTGTGGGGCAGGAAGGCTGGGAAGCCCTGGGTGTGGGAAGGCAGGGTGATATGACAGACCCTGAATGCCCATCTGTGCTTGGCAAGGGTTGCGTTTTGGCTGGGGAGATGGAGAGCTTGCTCATGGCCAAGTTTGCTGCGCTGCAGGACAGGATGAGCCAGGCTCTCCACACCTGATCCACCACTGCTACTTCATCCTCCAGTACTGGAACGGCTGCATCCCCGGCTCCCAGCTGGCATAGACTCATTTCCCACCCCTTTCCATGGCTGCTTGTACCAGAGTGAGGTGGCTGTGTTGGTGACGGGGTGCTGGGGCCTCCAGAGGTGTTATGTGCAGGGTGACACTTCTCCTGCAGCCTTCCTGCACCCTCTTTGCCCCCGTGGTGCTTGAGACATGGTTCTGCTGACACATTTTCCCTCCTGCTGTGATGGAGCCACGTGTTGAAAAGCTGCAGTTTAAACTGAGATTGTATCTTTGCTCTCCCCACTGTTTTCTGTCATTTGAATGTTTCTCGAGAAATTACTTTGCGGGTTCAAATTTCTGCATCTGATACATATTTAAATAACTTTCCAGTGCCCTTGTTTAATTCACAGTACTGAATATTCACTGAAGTCAAATTATGAAACACATTGGTGTCTGGATATTTCCATACCTCCCTTTTTTTTTTTTTTCACTTGCAGTTTCCAATTCTAACATCCAAGGAAGGACAAAAGAGTTTGAGCAGTTCTTCCTGGGAGGGTATTTCTAAGCAAGGGGGTAACAGGCTTAGGATCTAAGTACACAAGACCTGCAAAAACAGAGATGTTAAAATAATCACAAACCTTACAAACGAGACAGAAGCATAACTCTTTTACTGCTCTTGGCATTGGTTAAATCTACAGAGGAAATTGAAGATTTTTATGATTCTATTAAAATTACTGTTCAACACATTCAAAGGGATGATAGAGAAACATAAAGGGCAGTGTCTCATACATTAATGCTAACCTGACAATATCATTTATATTGAAATTTGACTTGACTTTCAAGCACCATTTGAAAGGTTATTGCATGTGAAACTGAATAAAGCCATACAGATGAAGTTTGCCCTTTTATAATTTAAAGAAGAACTGCGTTTTTCTTTCTGCAAGTCTCCACTCAAAAAAAAGAAAACATCTAGGATTTTGCCTCACCCTACCTCCCACCAGCAAAATTCCTAGTTTTTTTAGGGGTAAGGAAAAACAAAAGCAGGTGAAAAAGGCATACCCCAAGGACAGGGCTCTGATGCCAGAACTGGCTTATGCCAGAGTGCACATTAATGAGGCTGTTTCACCTTTACACCAGAGTGCCTGAAATTAGATACTCCTCCACTCTCTAGTTCCTAAGTCTTGTGTTTCCATCCCTGTTTTTATTAGTTTGGGGCTGATGAAATCCTTTCCCATGCCGTCCCAGCCTTTACCTCTTAGACTGCTCTAGTTATTTGAAGCACAATACCTTGTTCAGCTAAGCTGGCCTGCAACCTACATATGAGCTGGATCAAATAACCGTGCTTCAGTCACCTCTTTAACTTTTCCAGGAATTCTATTGAAAACTAATGTCCATCTCCCCGAGGGGTTGTAGTGCAGAGCTCTCTGCAAGCCTGGGTAGTTTTGGTAAATAGCTTGGAAATTTTAGAATTTGCATGAAAACATTCTTAACCAAGTGGGACCCCAGGAAAAAAAAATTAAAATGAATCCCAGCCCTCCTCATCCTGAAATGACCCCGGCAAATGCAACTTTTTAATGAGGCAGGCCAGTTCTACAGAAACCATCAGGTTTTTCTGAGAATCTCACCACTGCACTCCTGCCAACTCTACCACTTTGGGCATGAATCTACCAGATTTCCAGGCAGCTGGAAAGTGCAGACAAATGGTCACTGTGCCACAGAGAGGAGCCAGAGGTGCCTCTGCCCAGTGGCCGGGCATGCCAGCGAACTAAACCTGTGAATATTGGCACTTTTGTGCCTGCTGTCACATAACAGGGAGGCAGGAACGTGTCAAACAAACAGGATCTCTGACTCTGACAGAGAAACCAGTGCCTTTGACACAATGCAAAGGTGGGATGGAGACAAATGCAGGGATTTACAGTCACTACAACCTGAATGTTTAATGGAACAGGGTGGAGCTGTCAGGAGCTGTCGTCGTGAAGAATGAGTTTTATGAAACGGGGAATGTATTTTCGTAGTGAAGGTGTTCAGCACAAGCGGAGGGAAGCTTTGGAAATGAGAAAGAGTTTCTCTAAGATTTATTTTTTTGCTTTATTTATGGCAGTTATTTTGCAAAGAACAGGTTGTGTTTTCGGGATAAAAGGAGGGCCAAGGAATGTAGCAAGGAAGAAGTTATAAGAATTAGGTAAAAACTTTTGTCCCTAAATATGACCCCCATATTTCAAATATTTGAATCTGGCATTGGGAAATATATTTGCATATTGGGAGATATATTCATGGGCATATATTTGTGTCCCTGTCCCTGGCAGCAGGGGTAGAACTAGAAGATCTTTAAGGTCCCTTCCAACACAAACCATTATACAATTCTATGATTCTATTTTTGAAAAGAAAGCATAGATGGATCAAACTTATTCAGTGAAATTTGTCTACTTAAATTCCAAGCTCTAATGGTCATGTTGCCATTGCACATTTTTGCAATTTCAAATGTGTATAAATTAGTCTATCTATATTCCTCTAATTTTTTTTTTTTTTGCGTGGTGAACAGTCCTGTCTCCACTCCCAACAAAGTCATGCTTCCTGCGATTCCAAAAGTAAACAAGTTCAGAGGACATGAATGGCAGCAAACAATGTAAACAGGAATTCTCATGCTAAATGTACCCATGCTCTGCTATACTTAGAAGTGGAAGTCAGGTCAGTGTTTGGTGAAGCAAAACTCCTGCAACGAAGAAGGAAGCAGAAAAATAATCAACATATTGGTCAGTTGGTCTGCAGAGGAAATCCGAGGTGCAGCTTCACAATACACCAAGTCCACAACAATATCGGTTCAAAAGTTCCCTTTCTGCCTGACCTTGACCGTTTGGGAAGGGTTGGGAAGAGGAAAGGGTGTGAGGAAAGGGTGATTTGAAACAAGATAGTCCAGTAAACTGATTTGGCCTTACAAAAATGTGTGCTCATACAACTGGGGAGGCGACCCAGAGAGGAAACAAGTCTGGGCACAGAAAGATCTCCCTGATAGAGCCATGTGGGCAGAGTTTGCTGCCACAGCCAGGGGGGTGTGGAAGCACATACCAAGAGTAAAGCAGGGAGATATTTACTGGCATGTTCTTTAATTTCAGATATCATATTTAGTGAGAGTTGGTGGAGTCAGGGTTCCTGGGCAGCCTAATTTCTGGATGAACAGACTAATTTTTTCTGACGAAATAGCTCCAGTGTCATCTCTGCTTACTCCTTTCCTGGTGATGTTGCTGCGCAAGAACCATTTACCATGCTCAAGTATTCATGAGTTGGGACTTGTAAGGAGACCCAAGGATTAGGAGTAGGTGACAGCAATTACCATGTAGTTCAAATATTATTTATTATGGTTAATGCCAAATCACACTTTGCTATGCAAATTCTTATTGCCCTTGCTTTTGTATTATTTTTTGTGGTTTTTTTTTGATAGACACTGCATAGAGCCTGGTGTTGACAGCCACCCTCAGCAACATCTATCAATGCCTCTGTGCAGGTAAGAATAATAACATTCAGCAACACTGACATCTTGTGGCTGATGAGAAATGGCTAACATGCCAGGTTAGCCACAAACACATCGTCATCAACTGTGTGTGTTCAGCATCCCCCAAAATATGGTTGATGCTCAAAGGGATGAATATCAGAAGTCTGGAAATCGGAAGGTTAAAACACAGAAAATGACTAAAGGTGCTGGTTTATTAGTTGGCTGAGCTGTGTGTGTGGATAATCCAGCTGCATGCTAATCCTTTTGGCTAATCTTCTGCATGTGAGTGATTCCCTCCAGAGGACGGGGATAGAGTCTGGGATGTTTGACGTGACAAACAGAAGCTGTCACTCCCTGCAGATGATCTTCTTTGTGTTTTCCTCCTCCATTGGGAAGCTGGGAGAGAAAATACCTCTGGAAAGACCCCAGGAGGAATCTTTCTCATCACCTATTGTTGCCACCAGAAATAAGACCAGGAAAGCCAGGCTGTGAATCTCGGCCTCTCAGCCAGTGGAGATTTTTGGGAAAAGGTAGAGAACAGTGTTTGTACAGAGAGATGACTAGGAACAAATTCTGGTCAGTTGTAAAGTTGCAAATGCTTCTGCATGGTTAGAGTAATAGAATCACTAAGACTGGAAAAGACCTTGAAGATCAATGTGTCCGACTGTTTAACCAGCACTGCTATCTGCACCACTAAAAGGTGTTTCCAAGTACCCCACGCATGGTGTGCCTTTTGAGCACTTCCAGGGATGGTGGTTCCACCATTTCTTTTCCAATGCCTGACAATGCCCTCAGTGAAGAAATTTTCCCTGTAATCTAATCTAAAACTCCCCTGATACAATTTGAGGCCATTTCTTCTTGTTCTAGTGCTTGTTACTTGGGAGAAGAGGCCCAATCCCACCTGCCTACACCTTCCTTTCAGGTATTTGTAAAGAGTGATAAAGTCATCTCTGAGCCTCTTCTTCTCCAAGCTAAACATCCCTGGCTGCCTCAGCCTTTCCTCATGGGACTTGTGCTCCAAATGGGTTTTAGACCACTTAAAGAGACTTAAAGATACCCAGTATAAAAATGGCCTTCCCTTTGACATATGGGTAGAAAGAGAAAATCTAGTTTGGACTCCTACAGATGGTGGAGTGGTCATATTTCTCTTTTGGTCTAAAGAGAGATGTTTGTGACTCTGCAGCACTTGATGGTCAGCCTTGGACTTTTCAGTTTCTAACAGCTTCTTGGAATGCTTCATTGTTTGCACATGTTCTTGTTACTAATGAACATCTGTATCCACTTTATCATCTGAACCCAGTGAAGAAATTATTGCTGAACACTGAATTAAATGTTATGCAATGGTCTTTTGCAAGTATCTAGAGAACTTTCACGCTTCCTTGAGGATGCTGGCTCTGGGATTGCAAGGAGTAATGACCGTATGTTCTGCTTACAGCCTGTGCTCCTCGAAATTAAAGCACTTGTCTGGTTTGGGGCCCATATTGCGTAAAATCCTTTATGAAAGCTGGGGGAAGAACCGTAAAATGCCACACGTATCTAGTGGTTGGGATTAATCTGATTAGGAAAATATTAAGAGTTCAAGGTTGAAACTGGTTCAAGCTGTGGGATCATATTTGCCAATTAATTTGGGAGGTGGAAAATAACATCCTTTTCCTAAACATTCCAGAGCGAATTTATTTGTTTCCCCCTTTGCTCTTGTTTGCAACTACTTTGAGTAACCTTACCTAGGGAGACTGTGAAAACAAGCAATAGAAGTTAAAGATTCTGTGATCTGTAGTGTGCTTTGCTGCACTACATATACTGTGCCTTGCCAGCTTTTAATTCAGTGCATTAAGTCACCTTAAACGTGCAAATGCTGTAGTTTAGTATACTATGCAAAAATTCCAGTTTAAAATGGTTGATTCCGTGTGTTGGGAAAAAAATAATACCCTTTTATCTGCTCTGTTGACTTCTGTTAATAATACAAAAGATTATTCTTATTTGATAGGAATAATCTGGAGATAAACCTATTATTCAATATAATTTAAAAGTGGGCATTGCGGAGCTTGCAAGAACCATTTGTTCATATTGATGTTTTTCTCTAAAACCCATCTTGTTGTATTCACTATCTATACTGAAATCTATCACACTGAATCACAGATGTTTGTTTCAAAGAATAAAAAGTGCTCAATTCAGCAGAAACTTCGGCGGTGTGCTGAGTTAGCACATTTCAAAATGCCAACCAACTTGGTGTGAATTTTGTTTATTTAGTCATTGAAATGTATTATTGTGACTTTGAGTGGGTAAAGATCTCTACATTCCTTGTTTCTTGAGCACAATTTTCATAAACAATTTTCTATATGTATTCTTTTTCATTGGTCACTGACAAAAATGAAAGATATGCTACTGTGTTGCACTTGATCTTATGTAAAGCAACGTCTTAGTTTTTTATTGCATGTTTAGAAATAGCTGGGTTTTTTTCTAATCCAGTAAAGGTTTTGCTTTTTTAACAGCCCATATTGTAAACAGGGCCTAAAAAATTACTATGACCTTTTGTGAACAGCAAAAGCAAAGTTTTTATGCCTATGACCCCAAATTTGACATTAGTATTTGAAAAAAAGGCATCAAACAGTAAATTATGAGTGACCGGAGCACTTCGATCCCTTCACCATTGGCTTGCTGTGAATTTGAATGGATGCATTGCTTCCAGAACTGTAAGCATGGGAAACTGGGAATGATGTTGGGAATTGCAATATGCCCTAATTTGGCCTTTAACAGTTACACTGCACTCACTTGAAGCTTGGTGAAAGAGCTGAAGGACAAGGGACACTTTTTGTAAGCTGTAGGCATTTGTAATGTAAACTGTTCTTCTCATCTTCAGGTGAAGTGGAGGGATCTCTGAGCTTTTCACAGACATTCAGCCATCAGCTCAATCGGGTCAAGAAGTCAACAACATTTCTGCATTGCCCAACAGCCCTACATCATTCACCCCTCGTTGGAGCAACATTGGTGACAGGATTGGCCTTCTATCAGCTTTGACCCCTGCTCATGTATTCAGCCTACAACCGTCTTTTTCCCTCTCACACTGTTTTTTCTGTTAAATAACTGGTTTTTTTTTTTTTAAATAACATATGGTCTTTCAGCTGTAGGGCTGGAAAGCCAGATGTCCTCGACTCTTTTGGTCAATACAATCAGTTATGCTGCCAATCACGAGCCCTTTAAACACCGCTACAGAAAAATTACAGCGAGTTTGCCTTCACATCCTTAGTCTAAACCTATTTACCAGACTCGTAATGATGCTCTAAACCAATATCTGTACGTTGCCCAGTCATACACAAACTGCTGTATTTCAGTTGTTAAGTAATGGACAGGCAGTGAAGCAGCTGTCGGAACATTGCACTGGGTTTGTCTCCCTCAAGCCGAGGGACAGAATTTGCCAGGTCATTTAATCAATTTCATACCGATTTTAACTAGATAAAATCAATCATCTTAGCTCATAGATATGGTATCTGGAAAGATTGTGTCATCTGCATTGTCATGCCATACTTTAATATTTTTTTAATTAAGAAGGAAAAGAGCCTTTCCAGTGTTCACAATGTAGTAACTCAAACCCTGTTGAATTGCTGCGTGCGGGACAACTAAAGCTACAATTCTGAAACGAACAGTTTGCAAACTAAGAGGTTTTGTGGAGGGATCAGTCAAAATATGTCTCTGAATACTCAGTTTTCCTCAAAAGTGAGTTAAAATAATCTAATCTATAGCTTGCTAAGTAGGGGGGAAAAAAATCCATGCAATGTTTAGAGCTGGTAATGTTTTGTGTTCAGTTTTTTTAATAAACCATCTGCTTTCTGTATTTCATAGGCAACACATGCATTGAGAAATTCAGAAAAAAAAAAAAGAAGGAAGTTTCATTTGGGAAGTTTCATTCTCTGTGTATGAGCCAAACCTAGTACAAGATTATATTGACAATGAGACATAAAAGCATTTATAGTGCTTTGAGGGAAGGTCACAAACTTTGATTTGCACAGTGGATCATAAGGGTGTGAGGAGAAGGATAAGACAATAACCTGTCTCATTAGTGTGACTTTTATAAGAACCAGCCTCTGTTATCCTTCATTAAGTAGGTTTTCCTTCTGGATAAAGGAAATTTTGCCCAATCTGAAATTTAGAGAATAGCCATTCAGAACCCATGTGTGCCCTCACTGAAGGTGCAGACATGACGTTGACTGAAAGAGGTAAAGACATCAGGAGGTACATACTTGTGCAACATTCAAGCACAAGAGCCTCCTCGTGTGTGGTTGGCAGAAGTCATGTTTGGATCTTTTAATTCCCTTTACAGTGGGAATCTGTGGGGATTAGGGTGCCCCAGGGTGACCTCAGCAACAGCCTACAAGGTAAGCCAAGAGCTAAGATCAAACTCTGGGAGAGAAGTAGCACCTTGACTCCCATTTCCCCAGGTGCCTTGCTTCAGGCAGCTGAGGTGCCCTCCTCCGCTCTCCAGGAACTGAAGACAGGCACACTGCCCAGGAGTCTTGGATATCTCAGTTCTTTCACAATTGATGCTTATCCTGTGTTGATGCTTTTTACAAGATGCCTGTCTCAAGAATAGCCTGAGTATTTCTCAAGATAAATTTGCACCTGCTGATCAGAGCAGAAGACTTAGCCCTAAACGTGTTCCTGCAGAAGCTGAAATTGAATTTTTCCAATACTATGGAATAACTTGAGGTCAGAAGACAATTGTCTGGGAAGTGAGACACCCAAGTTCAATTCCTCCTAGGTCCTCTGGGGCTCAAAGGCCTCTCACCTCCTCTGAAAGCAGTGGACTGAGAGGCTCTTGGCTGATCTTAGAGGTGACACCTTCCCATCTCCTCCTTTTCACTTTTTCTCTTCCCCGTCCTTAAAGTGTGTCATTATGAAGAAAGAAATGGAGTAATTAGAGGAAGACCTAGAAGATCCATGGCTTTTTGTTTCAGGGATCAGTGCTTACCCCTGAGAGAAGTTTCCTCTGCTGCGCTCTCTATAAACCTTCCTCCTTCAAATTACCAGTTGCCCCATAATGAGGATCTATTTTTCAAGAACCATTTATAACTTTCTTCAGAAGAAGGAGGTCTGCAGGAGAAACTCACAGAATAACAGTTTTGCCATTCATACTTTTCCTCCATGTTGCACAACTTACTGGGGAAAGATCAGTACAGGTAACCACATATGATTATGCTGGGGAATTTTTTCTACTAGTGTATTTAATACCTGTGTTCTAGTTTCTTTGAATTTTTTTTAAACAACTAGCATTTACCTAAAGTTCTGAACACCTCAATGTTAAAATAATTTCACAAAATAATAAAATACGCTCAAGATTTGTGTTTTGAGTGACACTCCATGACATCAATGAAATGGGAGCTTTCAGGGGGCAGACAGGCATGAATTTCCAAGTCACATATCAGAGCTTGTTGTGCTTTTCCTATTTAATTTGATACTTATCCTCAATGTGGACTTCATAAAGTCTGTATTGCCTCCTGCATGCTTCATAAAGTCCACATCAGGGCCACACTCCAGAACAATGCCACACTTTATAAAGTGCAAATTGGCTATGCAAACTTTATTAAGTATACAAACCTGCTATTAATCTCTAATCACTCCCCAACAGATTCGCCATATTACTAAAATGCATGGCTTTTCATCATGTTCAGCAGCTCAAAATACATTTTTGCTTTTCCAATTTCAGCATTTTAATGTTTCATGAGCCAAATAAAACTAGGAAAATGTCAATGAGGTGAGAATACCTCTGTTGTTTGATTCCCTTGGTGCAAATATTCAAACACATGGTTTGGTTTACCTCTAACTGTGCAAAGAAATCCCATCGTGGTGTTGGGACTAAATCTATATACAATTTGAGGCACATAAATTTTGGTGAGTTGAATCAGGAGCTGGGATTTTTTCAAAGCATGCAGTTCTGTAGTGAAGATGGTAATGTCTGTTTAAAGATTGATATCTGGTACCAGGTATTCACAAGAGAATGTAGAGCAAATTAAATCTACTACTCTCAGCACCTTGAAGACCCATTTCTGTTGTTGGTTGATACATCTGTAAGAACTATCTGTCACACAAAAATTTCACAGACTTCCAGACCTTTGCTTCTGGCCATGTGCAGCAGAATTGCCTTAGTCTAGAAAGAGAGCCATGCAATGAAAAGAGTTTAACTTAAATATGAGCTTCCTCCGTCTCAGACAAGTCCTCTAACCCACCTGGCTGTGGATTAAAGTGAGAAAAGGCACAACTCCTCCAGGCTAATCTTGTGCTAAGCCCAGTATGGCAGATACATCTGGAGAGCGCAACCACATGTGGCCCTGAAGCCAACTCCAAAGATTGGATTTTTCTCATTTTTTATTGTTGCAAGCTCTGTGCTGAGTTGCTTGGCATTTTCCAGACTTACTCTAAGTGTCTTCAGTAACAAACATTCAGATAAATTTGGAAGTCCTATGAAGAACTGTGAGCTTTGTAAATGTTAGCATTGATCCTTTTGAGGCTCCACACAGTCTGCTAATGCCTTTCTCATACTGTCTCCCATAACATACTCCTGGAAAAGTTGGCATCCCATGGCTTGGACAGGGGCACTCTGTGCTGGGTCAGGAACTGGCTCGAGGGCCGGGCCCAGAGAGTGCTGGTAAACAGGGCTGCATCCAGTTGGGATCCAGTCACCAGTGGTGTCCCCCAGGGATCAGTGCTGGGACCAGTCCTGTTTAACATCTTTATCGATGATTTAGATGAGGGGATTGAGTCCATCATCAGCAAATTTGCAGATGACACCAAGTTGGGAGGGAGTGTCGACCTGCCGGAAGGCAGGAGGGCTCTGCAGAGGGATCTGGATAGACTGGAGAGATGGGCTGATTCCAACAGGATGAGGTTCAACAAGGCCAAGTGCCGGGTCCTGCACTTTGGCCACAACAACCCCCTGCAGCGCTACAGGCTGGGCACAGAGTGGCTGGAGAGCAGCCAGGCAGAAAGGGACCTGGGGGTGCTGATTGACAGGAGGCTGAACATGAGCCAGCAGTGTGCCCAGGTGGCCAAG
>NW_020955368.1:912070-913685 GCF_003031625.1 Empidonax traillii | reverse complement strand
ACAACCCCCTGCAGCGCTACAGGCTGGGCACAGAGTGGCTGGAGAGCAGCCAGGCAGAAAGGGACCTGGGGGTGCTGATTGACAGGAGGCTGAACATGAGCCAGCAGTGTGCCCAGGTGGCCAAGAAGGCCAATGGCATCCTGGCCTGCATCAAGAACAGTGTGGCCAGCAGGAGCAGGGAAGTGATCCTTCCCCTCTACTCTGCGCTGGTGAGGCCACACCTTGAGTATTGTGTTCAGCTCTGGGCCCCTCAGTTCAGGAAGGATATTGAAGTGCTGGAGCGGGTCCAGAGAAGAGCAACGAGGCTGGTGAAGGGACTTGAGCACAAGTCCTATGAGGAGAGGCTGAATGAGCTGGGGTTGTTTAGTCTGGAGAAGAGAAGGCTTAGAGGTGACCTCATCACTCTCTTCAACTACCTGAGAGGAGGTTATAGCCATTTGGGGGTTGGGCTCTTCTCCCAGGCAACCAACAATAGGACAAGGGGACATGGGCTGAAGCTCTGCCAGGGGAGGTTTAGGTTAGATCTTAGGAAGAAATTCTTTACAGAGAGGGTAATCAGGCATTGGAATGGCCTGCCCAGAGAGGTGGTGGATTCACCATCCCTGGAGGTCCCTCTGAACCCTTTCTTTGGGCTAGATGATCTCCTTCCAACCTATACAGTTTTACGTGATTGTATAAGAAAAAAAAATTAATTCAGTATTTGCCAAGTGGAAGATTACTCTGAGTACCATACAGAGAAAAGCCTTTTCTAAACTGAAGAGTTTATGCTACAGATAAAACAAATCCTTTTTTGTGTGTGTATGTGTGTGTGTGTGTCTGTAGGGACTGGAGGCACACCGAGATGAAGTAGTTGCTGAGGTCCTGCTGAAATTCAGTGATGGAACAAGAAGAAGCATTATCTTAGTCTCATTCTTTCCACTGTCACGCTTCAGACCACGGTATACACAGAAAGTATTGTTTGGTTACCCAAGAAGGAAGGATTGCAAAAGTCAGATGAAGGTTTTGGTTTTATCACTTACAAAAGATATTTTTGCCTATGAGATTTTGCAGCAATTAAGGAAAAAGTCCCTCTTGCAGCAGTGTGATATCCAGACAGGCACCCTACCACTGTAACATGAACCTTTCCTGCTGAAGATGCAAAAAAATTCCTTCTGTTTCTGTAATTTCTTCTGATTACTCTGGACCACTTCTGGGCAGTGGGTTTCCAGTCAGTTTTCTGTGAAATCCCTAAATATTTGAGCACTTCCAGTGTCACAGGCTGTGAGAATAACTTTGTTTGCAAACGTTATTTGAACAAAGTAGGTTTCTCTGTATTGTCCCTCAAATGTGTCCCTGGGCCAAAAATAAAATATAGTGAGAATATTGAATAACTAATTTCCAAGGGGATTCACAGTGGCCTGCAAAAGAAGACAAATAAAAAATGACTCCTTTGCATATATGATGTGTTCTGATTCCCCTCCCCTCCCTTTAATAATTAGAAACATGGTTTCACTGATACACTTTAGAAAACCATTCTGGGGATTCATGAATTTAAAAGAAAAAAAAAATAAACTAGATGTGAATAATTCATACTTAAATAGCTCTGGGCCAAGATATTGCTTCAGTATTTCCAAGT
>NW_020955368.1:902380-911892 GCF_003031625.1 Empidonax traillii | reverse complement strand
TATGATGTGTTCTGATTCCCCTCCCCTCCCTTTAATAATTAGAAACATGGTTTCACTGATACACTTTAGAAAACCATTCTGGGGATTCATGAATTTAAAAGAAAAAAAAAATAAACTAGATGTGAATAATTCATACTTAAATAGCTCTGGGCCAAGATATTGCTTCAGTATTTCCAAGTATGCAGGTTTTATTATTCTCTTAAAGTATGAATAAAAACAAGGTTGTTTTATCACACTTGGACTAATCAATGATATGCCCGAAGCGCAGTTGGCAGTAAATGATCCATTTTAGTTTAAAACATTATTTAAATCGATGTGTATTGTAAGGGAGTCATAAAAATCTTCAAATTAAAGGCTTTTGAGCCATAAAAACAAGTAGTATATTTAAGGGTTTTTTAAGGCAGTAATGTTTCCAAGTAAATAGGAGATGGGCCAAGCAGTTCCCTCTGAATTACCCTTCATCAGATTTTCACACCCAATTAAAGTAACCTTCATGAAGTATCTTTACATTACACTTCATGATGTAATTTGAGTGCATTAGAATTAATTTGCCAATAAACTGCAGGGAAAAATATGGAATATGCTACCCCCAAAAACTTATGAACTCTTGTTTAGATTGGGTCACATACATGAGGGTTTCCAGTGTAAAGTTTGCAGGCAAGAAATGACCCCTGTGACTACAATGCTTTATTCAGGAGTGAGTTCTTAGCCCAGGGAGGTAGAGCTGCAGGTCTGTGCTCTGGTTTCAGGGATTTTAATTTGCTCTATGGATGCAATACACTTGGAAACCAGTGAGTCAGCGATGGTTTTGAACGACTCCCTAAAAAACAACTCTTTACCACCCCAGGCAAGTTCCTCCACGGCTTTCTTAGCAAGTCAACTTTCAGAAAAGTGTGCTGTGCTGCCAGCATGCCACCGAATCCTCTTTCTTGCCTAAAGCATGGGCTACTTGTTGCAGAAGATCCAGAGCTGCCCCTCGGCTGTATGGATGAGTTTTAGGCAATGCAAACTCACTCAATGGCATCTGAGGGGTTGGAGGCGTGAAACAAAATTCACAGGGCAGTGCCCTTCAGGACAGGGATTTTTGCCTTGTCCAGCTTTATGTGCAAATGTTTAGGGTTGCTTCTAATCTCTGCCACTCTTCCTCGATGCCGAGAGTCCAACATGGCAGCCAGGGAATCACCCAGGAATGCAGACCGAGAGAGGTTACAAAGTTTTCTCATTCTTTGCTTTCAGCTCTCATTCCCTTTGCTGGCAGCTTCGCCGTCTGCAATTCTAAAGAATCTCTTGTTGTAGGTTGGAGTTTAAAGGCAAGAGATGTTCCATATGCGTCACGTCAGACATGCTGCACTGAGGCTTGGAGACGATCCACTGAAGGCGAGACTTCCACTGTTTTATGCTCTCTGCCTTTGATTACAGGCAATGAGAGTGAATGGAAATACTGACAACGGGGTGCACTTCATAGTGGAAAAACTGGCATGTGGTATCTCATAATCTTCGTAATTATTATTTCCTTTTAAGAAGTTATGTAAAATATATGAACTAAGTACATCAAGAGCTGAGTTCTTGTAATCCTCAGCATTTTATGCAAACCAACTGGCAAAAAAACCCATCTCAGCAAGAAAACTTTCTTGCTAAGTAGGGCCAGAACTGGATGAATCCAAATAACAGGAGAAAAAAAATTCCATTTTGTAGGATTTCCATATATTACTGGAAAGAAAACACAGAGATCCTCAGAACCAGGACTATTCTTGCAAGATTCCTGACTTATTCACAGACCCAAGAGGTCTGCCTCACCGGAATGAAGCTGGAAGTCTCTCTTCCTATGATGCATTTTCTGCAGCACAACAAATTCCCATGGCATGGAGTTCTTCCAAACTCCTGTTTTTAAATAGAGGTAATGAAGACATGGCAGCACTTTTTGGCAGTTGTTACCTCTGTGTTTGAGAGCCACCTCTGATAGCCTCAAAGCCTAAATTTAGTCAGGGCCAAAGTCCTTAGGGCTGAGCTCACCAAACCAGAGCAAACTGCCCCATCCCACAGCTCTCTGAGGGTGCTGTGACTTCCCAGCTTCCCTGGAAATCTGAGTTATACTGTTTGCCCAAGGTCCCACAGGAGCTGGTGGTAGAATAGGCAGCTGAAAATCGAAGGAAATTATGATGCCTTGGGTCTGGAAGTTCTGGAAGTAGAGAATAGCTAAAATTTGAGTGATGAGGTGAGAGATACTTGCAGTCACCCACTCCACTGTTTTCTAGGATGGAATTTTGTTCACCGCCTGTGGTTTCACCAATAGGTTTCAGAAGCTGTAAGGCCAACTTTTACTACATTTGTGCATTATTTTCCCTCCTGCTAAAGGCAAGAAGAGAGAAGACAGGACGTGTTGCATGCAGCATTTGGAGATGCTGGAAGGGGTCACAAAGCAAGGATCCTGACTTTTAGTGAGGCCAGTGGGAAGTGTCGAGGGAGCAGCTGGTGTGAGTGTCTCCTGTCCAGTCTCACCTTGGTTCCTCTTCAGGTTTCTTCTCCTGTCCCCAGCACCCCACTTTATTTTTTTATGTCTATAGATCCCTCACCTAGAGGATGCTGTGGGGTGTGAGAAGGTCATATGTGAGAATATCATATGCAAGATAATGTGTTTAAAAATAAAATAAATCTGTGTGATCAGAGTAGAGAACTGAGTCTCTCATCCATTTTCTTGTTCCTCTGGCAGAAAAATCTTGGCACTCTGTTGAAGGAACATATTATGTTTCCAGTGAAAAGAAATAATTCCAGTCATTCTCAAGTAATCCCTCTTATCCACTACCATTATTAATACTACAGGTCCTTAAAAAGAAACCCATCTAACTTTTTTTGGCTAAAATGGAGTCACTGAATAAGGAGACAGGAAATTAGAGATTTTTTTTTTTTCCCTTTGAATTGCAGGAGAAGCTATCTCCTCACACTCGCTGCCAGAAGTCCTGAGAAAAATTTCAAATTAATAAATAGCATTATTCTTATTGAAAATTTTGCAGAATATTTGGCAGTAAAGAAAGACCAGTTGTAGATTCTTTGGAGTAAAAAGTTTAAAACGGAAAGTCTGACAAATTCTTAAGCTATAATAACACAAATGGGATCACTATAATTTTCAGTTCTGATTATAGGTTACAAAATCCCTGCCAAATACCCATATATTCACAAGCCTGCAAAAAACAATCTGCAAAAAGAAATATGGAGAACTACTGAAGGAAAGTACAGGCAGCTGTAAGTGTAGGAGATATAATGATAAAGCCAAACCTAAAATCAAGACACTGCTGATAACTAGTCAGAGAAATTTCACTCATACCCTATCAAATTAAATTTAATCACTGACAATTTCCATTATCTAAGAATACAGTGATTTATTTGCATACGTTCTAAGACAAAAAAGCTTTTCTAAGATGGAATTAATTTTGAGAACATAAGTACTAAAGAGGAGAGAAATTATAGGGGTGTTATACCAAACTGCATAATATAAACCATGGAAATTCAGACTCAAGGTTACGTCAAGGAGAAGAAACCAAGTTCTAAAAAAATGTATGTGGAATTACTTTCTAATTTTTGTCACATGAAAATTAATAAATTTTCTTATTGGAAAAATTATTTTTTTGACAGTACAGTTCAGAATACTGGGATTAAACACAGATAAGGAGACACTAAGGAGAGTTGGTTGAGCATGAATGCAGAACAACTGCTAGAGACAATATAAATGTATCTATCACTTCATATTGAAGTAGATGACTGTGAGACTGCAAGACAGATGGACAAATGGACCTTTTCCCGTGAGATTTCTTATTCCTTTATAACTGCATGGGGTTGGAGTTTACAAGAGACTTGTTGAGACACAAAAATAAAAACACAGAGCAGTTAAAAGACAGAGACCTGACCTCTTTGTGGGCAGAAACAGTAAACGACTAAGACTAATTTCTTTAAATTGAGACAAACAACCTTGCCAATGTAATAAGACATATAAAAAAATACAGGGAGAGGAAAATTTTCCAGTGTGAATCAACAAAAATTAAGAGCTTAAAATGCAGTAATTATATATTTTGAACAAAGCTCTCCCTGGACTGTGACTGTCCATGACAGGGTCTCAACACATTTCATGTTTTTATTCTGTCACTCTGTAATGTCACTTCAGTTTGTATTGGCTTAGCAATGAGCATCCTTAAAAAAAGCTGCAAGAATGTGAGTATAGAAATGTGACTCATAATGTCTAGGACACTGTAACTTCTCTGCCTAAGCCAAAGAACTACTCTGCTGAACCACTGCCTATGCATTGGTGGGCTTCCTAATCAGAGCAATCAATAGAAAATACAGGTTTGAAAGTTCTATGAGGATCGTATGAGGTGTGGTCAGCCATTGCTCCCTGTGCGACAGCTGTGTTGAGCTTTGTGTAATTGAACTGAAATTATTACAATCTCTGTGGAGTGATTTTTCCATGTGTAGATCCTGCACAGAGTCTGTTTTTCACTGATATGAAGTCCCCTTCCTGAAACTTCCCCCACTCTAAAAGCTCATTTCCAAAATTTTCCATTTCTCCTTCCTGCATGACTGACTGTGACTGCTTACTGCTTGTGAATGCTGTTTGTAGAAGCACCAAACACCAAAATTCATGAGCAAAATATGTGTTTTAATAGCTGCAATTACTGAAGAACTTTAAGGCTTGGTGGGCCTCTTCAGCTGGAAGTATTAGAAGATTCCAAACGGTCAAATCACCCTCAAAATTTTGTGACTGATGGGTAAATGGATCTCACCGTTTTATAGGGTAAAAGAGAAGTACTGAGGAAAAAAAGTCGTAATTCTGAATTTGGGCGCTTGAAAGGTTATTTTGGCATCCAACGGGGAGTGCTTTCTCGTTTCTTTCTGGAAGCAGAATTGGGCTTGTGGCTCCAGCACACCTCATTAAAAAGCTCCTCAGATTTTCACTGGAAGGTGAGGATGCCTGCCAGATGCCAGCATAAAGGCGCCTGATTTATTTCACTGAAAGCCAGCGCTGCTGTTTAATATCAGATCTTCCAGCAGCCCTGAAGTGAATTGCCCTGAGGTCGTGCAGTGCCTGTGGGAAAGACCTCGAGGGCTTTGACTCGCTCCTCCGCCCCGTGATGCAGCGAGCTCAGCGAATCGCTGCTGCTCGGTAGCCAGAAGCTGCCAGAAGCACAGAGAAATTTCCTTCTGAAGGAACCCACCAAAAAAAAAAAAAAAAATGAGATGTGCACACAGATCTGGAGGCTGGCCTTTCTGGTGTTCACTGGCCGGCCTTGAGGCTGCCGGTGGTTCTTCGTACAAGTGATGCAATTCCAGAAACACCTCAGCACTTGATGGGCACAGTTCCTTTTGTGACCCACTTTTTCAACACATATGAGAGTGCTGGGGAAGCCCAGGCTTCTTCATCTGGCTTTTACAATAATAGTTTGGGGGAACCTCTATTTTAACTTTTTATCTTGCTCATTTTTTCAGAAAGAAGAATTGCAGATGTGAGTACTGGTTCTGTATCCTTGATCAGTCTGAAACACAAGCATCCTTCCTTCTCTCTGCTATATTGTGTGGAATAGACTCCTTGTTACCTGAACAGAGGTGTAAATTTTGTGCCTTCAGATCTCTTCTAGTGATGATATATATACAAGGTGCCTCCTCTTTTTTTTATTTTTTTTTTTTTGGGGGCAGCAGAGAAGGGAAAGGAGGACTTCAAAGTGAAAAACAGAGGATTTTGTGATGCTCCAGATCCAGATGCAATGCAGAAAGGTGTCTGGAAGAGGGTGGAAATGTCTCCTCTGCATGTCAGGATGCTCATCTGAGCTACTGTTGTGGTTGGAGGGGCCATCTGAGCAGGGTGCTGAGGAGATGTTTAATAGCTAGACCACAGATCTTGACTTGAAGGTGATTTTAAGGTATGTTCTAAACACCAAGAGGAACTTATCATCCCTGCATTTATGATTTCATTTGGTTGTAATCAGCTGGACAAGGACAGTGTCTTCTATGAAACAGAAAAAAGCTTCTGGTTATTAGATGAAAGCAGAGAGCTTGCATACCAGCTACAGAACTTTACCTCTTGGCCTGAAAGGAAAAATCCTATGTTCTCAGAGACCCACAAACTGGCCATGCCAACTGGGGCACCATATTCCTTGATCTGGTAGCAAAAATAGCTGTGGAGGCAAGAAATGCCAACCTTTAGATCTGGGCAACATGAGAGCAGCCAGTGCTAACCCAGTCTGGAGGGAGAGGTGTAAAAGGCGTGAAAAACTTCCAGATAAAGCTCCCCAAAAACCAGATCTCTGTGGTTAGTCTCTCATGCATTGTCTCTGCTGAAGACCCAGAAGAAAGTGAAAGATAGTGATGAATACTCAGATTTTGTGACTTTTAAATTATTGTGACATTTTTTAAATGTTGTAATTATTAGAGGTTTCTATGCATTCTAAAAAGATTGAATCTAACATCAGATCATCACCTCCAAAAGGTGTGTGTAGTAGAGGATTGCTCCACTACATGGAGCAGTGGCTACATTCTGAATAAAAAGACAAAAAAAAAAAAAGGGAGAAGAGTGTTTTTTTCATCTTGAGGAGGGAGATGGTTTAGAGAGGAGTTTCTGAGACAGGCAAGGCAGGCTTAGCTTACCAAGTTAGTTTTGGAGGATGATCCTGAACAGTAACACTCAGGAAATGAACTTTTGCTGCATTTGGTCTCAGCTTGCACATTTGGATGCTGGGGGAAAACCTAAATGGTAGCTGAGGGAGGAAACTGATTTCTGTGCTCTCTACTAGACTTGTTTGCAACTTAATCATCAGGTATTTCACTGTTTCTTCACTGACATGAAACTTTATCATCTTTAAGCTGTTTGATGGTAAGAATTGTTAGAAAGGAATCTCAGAAGTAAAACACTTCCCCCCCCCCCACTTCCTTTGGGAGTAATGACTGCCAGTGAAATTATTCATAGGAATAAAATCTTCAGGAGCTTCTGCTCCTGCCAATGCCTAAACAATCTCCCACCACACTGCAAAGATCTGTTTGGGGCTGATTTCGGGAACAACAATGTGATGATGTATCCTTCTAACTATATAAATATAAGAACAATGTTTTTTGTGATGGGTGATAGCCAGTACCTCTTTGGCAAGGTGTACATGGTGGGGAGAGATCCTCAGAAACCGAGTTAACTTCAAGCCACCACAGTTCATACCAGCAGAGTCCTGCACTATTGGCAAAAGTTGCTCCTGCCATTTTTCTTTCTTTACCCACAAAATTCTTGCTAAAATAAAACTTGTACTTAACTAACCTGAGCTGTCTGGACTCTAGCTGCTATCCAAAGCTGTTATGAGAGTTGCTCAGCTCAGTTCACTCCATGACATAGCCTTTATTTAGCTCCTGCCAAAATTAACTGTGTTTAATTTTCTGTAAATCACAGTGCTACATCTGAGTTTTTGGGGACTGTATTTCTTTACAGTTTTTCCAAACTCTGGGTCTGCACTGTGGTTCATTACCAAGAAAAAAGAGACAGATGTTAGATGAAAGGTATTGTGGAGAAAAAAAATATTGAAAGTACAATGGATATCAAAAGATGAGAGAGCATTTTGGAGAGCAACTGGGCAACTGAACTCAAGAATGATCCAATCTTAAAAAAAATGCACCTTCTGTTTTCAGTTATAAAGAAACAAAACTAGTAAATTTCTTTTGAACTTCTTTTTTTTTTTGGTTTTATACTTAGAGGTGCTATGTTTAGGGGAGGAAGGAAGAAGCAATTTTATTTAGCCTCCAGCAAGGTGCCATGTTTTTCATACAATACTTTCCAGTTCATTCTTCTTTGCATATCTTGTTTTGTTTATATTTTAGTTTGGATTGCACATAGAAGTGATCTAAAAGGAAATATTCTCCAACAAATCTCAGCTGTGCCTCTGGTTTTCAAACATTTTAAAAAGAAAAGTCCTCTGTCTTGTATGTTTACATAAAGCCTGAATGCCAGATTTGGAAGATGTAATAAAAATATGCTTTTCTGCGATTTGTTCTTAGGGAAGGAGAATTCCCCAAGACCAAAAATATGCCAGTAATAAGCATTTACTCTGCCTTGGCACCACTGTGAGCTTAAATTATGAGCCTGCCCCGTTTGTAGCCAGTTTCCCCTCTTTAAAGGCACAGTTAAGTCATTTGTAAATATCATAACTAAATCTGGAAGTGTAATTTAGTGACTCTATTTGAGGATTAAGAGGAAGAATAACATTACTTTGAACCATATGCAATCTTTTCTGCTTTGTTTAATTTAGTTTACTATATGCAAGCCTTATCTTACAGTCATTCTTCACTCCAGCTCACTTGATTATATTAAATTGATGTATTTGCATTGCTGTTGATAATGCTATCAAAAGAAATAGCCAAATGTTTATTTCTTTACAAAACAAAATGTATATACTGTGAAAAGCACTGACAAAACATTAGTGATGAGGGACCATTGTCCCTAGAAAGGAAGAAAGGTTACTCAATTATGCTGTTTGTTTTCCAAGTAGAGAAGATTTAGAACTGTAGAAGAAGGTATTGAACTTTACACTTGACCATACTAGATGTCTTAATTAAACACTTGGAGCAATACTCTAGTTTCCCTTACCAAGAATGCCAAAGATTTGGAATTCTCTCCTGAACACAATCTGCATCATGGTCTTAAGTTCATTTAGGTGTTATTCATGGACTTTTTTTGGTGGG
This sequence comes from Empidonax traillii, assembly GCF_003031625.1. Lineage (NCBI taxonomy): Eukaryota > Metazoa > Chordata > Aves > Passeriformes > Tyrannidae > Empidonax > Empidonax traillii. The sequence continues at coordinate 903,192 of NW_020955368.1, read as the reverse complement.
ACTACCTCCCAGGTTCTGTGGGTATCTGACGTTTTATTACTGAGCCAGAGTGACAAGTGCTGCTTAATTTGTATATCTTATTATTAATTACAAGCCTCACAAACTTTATGCTTGCTGGTTTCACTGGGATCCCTTGTGGTAGTTGAACTCACACCGTATTTCTTCCAGATAGTATGGATTAAGAAATAATTTTAAAGTTCTGAGCAGTTGCTTTTGAAGTTATTCTGACTCCTTTTTGAATCAAATAGTCTTAATTTTTAGCCTTCCTCTTTTTTCTTTTTTTTTTTTTTTTTAAGAAAGCCTATTTCCATATGAACATATTGTTGTTGTCAATAAACATAACTCTTTGTCATAGGAGGAAGACACATGGGGCAGAATCCTGCCATAAACACTCGTAATTCTGTTGACTGTGTAGTTAGCACCACGTGAGCCTGGAGTGAAATTTTGCAGGGACCACCTTCACCCATTGCTCAGTGTGAAGTGGAGACAGGCACATAAAAGGAAGTGCCTGAAAGATTACTGCGAGCTGGGCAGAGCAAGGACATCTCCTAAAATAGTGGAGTCTCATGCCATTGACAGCAAGCTTTGGAAAATCTGAGAGTTAGGTAAAAGAGACACTTCGAAAATCAGGCGCTGGAGCTCAGCAGAGCTGAACACAAAGCCATTCCCAGCATTCCTTACCTCCCAAACTGCTCCTTTAGTGGTCTAATCCAATGCCCAGAAACAAACACCCGCACACAAATAAATCCTCTGGCGCAGCAGGGGCTGAGGAGCAGAAATAGCAGTGTCTCAGTTACAAGAAGGACAGATCC
>NW_020955368.1:897955-902138 GCF_003031625.1 Empidonax traillii | reverse complement strand
CTGGAGCTCAGCAGAGCTGAACACAAAGCCATTCCCAGCATTCCTTACCTCCCAAACTGCTCCTTTAGTGGTCTAATCCAATGCCCAGAAACAAACACCCGCACACAAATAAATCCTCTGGCGCAGCAGGGGCTGAGGAGCAGAAATAGCAGTGTCTCAGTTACAAGAAGGACAGATCCTCAGCCAGCAATGGCCCCCAACCCAGAAGACAAATTAAATGCAGAGAGACAGAAATGAAAAAGAGAGAACAATGATTCATTGGGGGGAAAAAAGATCAACCCTCAAACAACAGCTGTAAGAAAAATGGTTGGGAAGCATACACATACATGCACACACACACACACACACATTGATACACAGGACCAGTCTCACAACAGAACATGAAATATGAATTAAAAATAGTTTATTAGAATGTCCAACCCAACATAAGTCCAGTTATCAGGTGACCATTTTCCACATTAACTTCAAACAGAGATTCATTATTCTAAAATCCTTGATTTTCCTTAGTATTGTCTGTGTTTATTTCTTTGAGATCTCCATCTATCCTACACTTAAACCAGCAGGAAAACTCACACTTGAACCTGTAGTTCAGTCTAGGATTTTTAGGAATCTTAACTATTATTGACAAGGGAAGAAACACAATAGAGGAAAAGGTCATGCACCTTGTTCTCAAGGCAGGAGATCTGTAATCAGGATTGTTACATTTTTGCTGTGTCTGGAAAGCAAAAGTGCCTCAGCTGAGAGGTGCTGGTCATTGTGCAGTCAGCACCACTAGTTACACTCCTCAAACATGTGGAAATTGTGGAAAATATCAGGGTGAATTATCTGGTGTTCAATATAAAAATTAGTTTTAATTAAATTTAATGTTGACAATAGCAGTTAATTGTTTCACTGGCCACAGAACCGAAGAGCACATTGTAAGGACATCTAATGAACAGCAGTTCTAGCACTGGAACTGGCATAAGGGAAGCATTTGTCGACATGTAATTAGAACTCCATCCAACCCTCATTGAAGTAAACTTTCCATTGATTTTAATAAGGAATACATTAAACTCTGGACACCACAGTTCACCATAATGCGGTATCTCTTCTTTTAAAATTTGGCACCACATCAAATTCTCCAATTTTGCTTACAGATTTGCTACAGTGAGTGACCTTACCCATATTATGTGGTATGACAGCTACAAAACAGCTGCTATCAGCTCCAAAGAATGGGAGTTTTATAAGCTGAGAAAACAGTTTGTCACAATGGATTGTTATATTTGAGCAGATATAAGCTCAGGAAACATGGCAAAAAGATACCTGCCCAATAAAAAAAGCACTGTGATTCTTTGTTCTCCTACCTGTGCAACAAAGCAGCAGTTTCAATGACTGAATAGACACCCTGAGGAACCTTTTCCAAGCTACTCATACGACATAACAATTCAAAGGGCAAGTCTTTGAAGACTTTTATATTCCTGATCCTCGTAGTAATTGATATCTCTGTAATCAACAGATAAATAAATCAATTATTCCAATCAACAGGGAGATATCTCTTTCGTAATCTTAATGTAGTCCAAGTTTAAAAAAACACTTATTTTCTGTATAAACACCAAGTGTTCAATCCACATCTCTGCAAATGCAACAACTGAACTTGGGAGTTCTTTTGCAGATTTTCTGTAGGATTGGCCATGCTTCCAAGCTCACTGCCCAAGCCACCGCTTGTCATACTTTGATGCATGGAAATGGGCATCTGCATAAAAAATTGCCCCTTTTTTTTTTTTCCCCTGGGCCACCTACAACTACATCCTTCAGAAAGTCACAGTGTTTCTGCAGCAGTTGAACATCTGCTGTGTGACTGACACTAGCTGCCTACATAATTTTATTAACGCTATTCAATAGCGATATTTTGGCACATGTCCTCTCAGCCCATTAAAACGGCAATTTTTGGAGACAGCAGCCACAAGGCTGACCAACAGGAGAGGGTTGCAGTGCAGATGTCTGCAGCTGAGCCAGTTGTAAGGGCTTTTTTTCTTTATAGCCAGTGGGGAGAAATGGGCACTTTTAGGTTGGGATTCAGCTCACCCTACAGGAGACATCTAAAACAAGGCAGATGAACTCTGTTTTACAAAGATTGTGGAGTGACATGAAAGGAACTGAAGGTGACTGGCTTCGATACAAGTGCCCACACTGGATATAAAGAGTTAAGTGAGATGAATCTTGTCCTGCTGGAAGGATTTTGACCTGGCAGCACTTAGCATCTCCCTCTGATGAACAGCCAACTGTAGCACAGCATTATTATATAAAATATTGTGTCTAATATTTTTCATAGAGGGAAAATTTCTGGTCTCATGATCTGCTGAGGTTTGAGTCACCAATAAAATCTCCCTTAATTTAAAAAATGTGCATTTCTGAGTTATTAAGAAAAAGTGCATTATTAAGTCATCGTTCATAAAAATTATCCCTGTAAATAAAGATAACACTATAAATAAGGATCTAAATGAAAATAAGGATTTAAATGGAAATAAGGATCTAAATAGAAATAAAGATAACAGTCACAATTGCTGCTATCTCTTTAAAAGACTTATTTACCAAACCCCCAAATAATTTAAACCATTTACCTGTCTCAGGGACTGAGTAATTAATGCAGAATTAGCAGTTTAGTCTTATCTCAGTGTGCTGACTGGTGATGAATGTCTTCTTACTTTATAGTCACATTGCAGAAAAAAATGTATGTGCTGAAGCCCGTGCTGCTGCCCTGGAGTACTAACAGAGCCTGGAGAAGTGAGTTTAGAGCTGTTTTGGGTGTCTCTGTACTCTTCTTTAGTTAAAACGAAGCTTGGAGGTACCCTAGGAGGAACGGGGTACCTGGGAGTGCCCAAAAGGGAAAGGTGTCTCATATGCACTTTTCATAGTGTGGTTTCAAATGCTGGTATCAAAATAAAAAATAAACATTAAAAAAAAAAAAAAGGGATAAATATTCTTGAGCTATTAAAACTTGATTGGAAGAAAAACCTTTTTCCTAACAACAGTCAAGTTGGTCTCTTGAGAAAGCCTGGAGTGAACAGATTTGTGATTACTGGGGAGAGTCAGTGAGAATTATGCAAAAGTTCTGTCTTTAGGTGAAGAATGGGTGATCACATTTGAGCATACTGGAACGAAGTGTTCCTTACTCATATTAGTCTCAGTTGTTTATAGCATCTCTCAAAAATAACTGTACAGTGGTTAGCAAGAGTCAAACTTCGTACACCTTCATATACTGGTAGGTTGGCCTGGTGTGGATAGACTGAATAAATTACTGACCGTGCTCAGGCTGCCTTCTTCAGGAACACTTTGAAGTTCAAACCACACATGGTTCTCAGATTTACAGGTGGAAGATGAATCTGAGCTTAAGAATGTGCTACAGCCTCATTTGGCTGTCACTTCCACTGCAATGTGCTGCACTATGCGGTTGATACCCCAATACTCACAAGGATTTTCCAAGGTTTGCCTTGCTGCCCGAGGATCCCAGGATTTGGGCTTTCCTTCTAGACATTGCCCTGCCATCTGATGAGCAGGAGGTGTCTGCACATGAGAAATGGCAGCAGCTAAATGAGCTTTGCAGGGGTTAATGGTATTTTTAATAGACCTGCCTCCTGTCCAGGTGCCTGAGAAGAAAAATCTCCAGGAACTCCAGTGGAATTGAAAGGGTGATCCCACAAAAGGGAATAGAAAGATCCAATTAATAGATTGTAAAGCTAAAAAACACTGCTGTGACCATCTGATCCCATGTAGCAGAGGTCATGGGTCTTCCCTGAATTAATTTATACTTGAACTTGATTTTTCTTTTAAAAAGCCAGCTAATGCTAATATATAAGTTACTAGTGATGAAAAATCTTGCAGACACTTTTAAGCTGGACCAGTGATTAATTTTCAGTGTTTTAAAAAAAAAATATGGAAAAAAGGCATAGCTTTATTTTTGGTCTAAATAAGTCTGATTTCAACTTTTGTGAATTTCAATTGTGAATTGTTACAGAACATATTGGGCCAATTTCCATTCTTTTGCTCTCTTTCCAGTAAAAGATATGCTTCTGTTTTCCTTGGCACATTATTTTAAGGTTTCTGAAAAAATAAAAAAAAAAAGAAAGAAAGAAAGAAAGAAAGAAAGACAGAAAGACAGAAAGAAAGAAAGAAAGAAAGAAAGAAAGAAAGAAAGAAAGAAAGA
>NW_020955368.1:896313-897661 GCF_003031625.1 Empidonax traillii | reverse complement strand
AGAAAGAAAGAAAGAAAGAAAGAAAGAAAGAAAGAAAGAAAGAAAGAAAGAAAGAAAGAAAGAAAGAAAGAAAGAAAGAAAGAAAGAAAGAAAGAAAGAAAGAAAGAAAGAAAGAAAAGAAAGAAGCTGATGAAAGAAGCACCAGTATGAGATGGGATTTCTTGCTCTGACATCCTCCACTTCACCAAGCTGACAACAATAGATCAGGTATAAAGAGCTTCACAATGCAGCAGGCACTCAGGAAACACTTAGAAGTACCTCTGCATCCAGATCTCATGGATTTCTCATGAGATTTAGGATTTCTCATGGATTTAGGTACTTCTGGAGACCAAATAACAATGCTTTAGTACTGAACAGTTCTCCCCTTCTCACCGCAAATCTTAATTTTTCAATGAATGAGCTCAGGTGGGGCTAGATTGTTCCAGGTTTGCTAATTTTCTTTCTCTTTCCTCCTTTCCCCTCTTTCTCTTTTTTTCCCAGCTCTTTTGCTCTTTTGAGAAGAATTTGATTTTTTATTCTCTTAAATGAAGCTCCAATTCTTCCAGGGAGAAATAAGGCCTGTAATATTGGATAGAGCTTTTGTGATTCTAAGAAGTATTTCTTTGAATGATCTGGCACTATATTTTCCACTTTAAATATCAGAAGTGAAACTGAAATGAGGAAGTCTATATGGTAGAAGTTCTCAGAAAAAAAAAAAAGGACAATTTTGATAGGAAATATCAAAATTATTTAGAACAAAAAACCATGACTATGCATAAGGTAAAGATCCAACATGAACAAGGATTAAAAAGTAAAATAATTTCTTTCTTTTCCTCTACAATTTTCAGTCTAAAGAGAATGCTGATTTTACAGCTTTTAGCTTAATTGTTTCATTCATCTGAGTTGTCCTACAAAAAGAAGGAAAAGGATGTTTCAGATTTTTTTTTAGGTCAACTCTTGTTGTGAATTGCCTTTGACCAAGAAGCAGAATAAGGTATTTATTTTTGACTGCTCAGGTATATAAAAAAGAGTGCATCTGTGCTGTTTCTTGTCATATATTTGAACACATATAAGTTCTAGGATTATTTTATGAAGAAAATTTGTGGGCCCAACTATCAGCTCCTCATGTACTCACAGATACTTGAAATCCTGCCTAATTTTCTTAGTCCTTCTTGACTAGGCAGGAAAAGGTCTTGTTTTTCTTTAATGGGAGCCTTGCTGGGAATCAGCTTCAGGACGAAGGTCTGTCTTTTTATTTAGCTCTCAGTTGGAGTCCAGTTGACTAATACTGCAAGACAGTATTAATACTTTGCTGTCAGAGCTTGTCAATCCAGAGAAAGCAAGTCTGACTCACTGGAAAATATCCCCA